>NW_006800184.1:788453-791459 GCF_000485575.1 Poecilia formosa | reverse complement strand
GAGAGGAATTCAAATGATTGATTTTTTTTGGTCACTGAGAGCTAAGAAGAACTAAGAAGTTAGTACGGGTGCAGCTTCTATTTTACAGAACTGAGGAAAGAGGCTTTCGGGGGAAAGCATTTTTCATCTCATTGTGCATGTTTCACAAAAGCCACAAACCACTTTCCTTAAAGCAGTGATGACATTTCTGAGAGAAACAAACAACAGTGCTCTATGTTATTGCAAATAGAAATCTAATTGACTAAATGAGCTGAACTTCTAACGCGTTCACACATTACGCAGGTCGGTTTTCAACAACGGGTTCAAGGGGCTTAGAGCAAGGCATGGATATGTGGTGGGAAAAGCCGGAATTGAGCTCACGACCCTGAAGACCGCTGCTCCCACTGAAACACACCCACTCCTGAAAAACACCGTGGAATAAACACAAGACAGCAAAAGATGAAGCGAGAGCTTCTTCTGTCCTGCAGTCACCATCACAACATTAGTGTATAATAATACTTGCTGAGAGCTGCTTGAATGCAGCATTATGTTGATTACTATTATCTCAAGTTAAGGAAAGTGCAATAACGTAGTGCATGCTGATAGTAATGCACTGCGTGACCACCAGAACAAACTTCTTATAGATTTGAGACCACAAATCTTTTTTTTGTGTGCGTCTCTGCTCTGTCTCGTCGGTTGCAGTAGATGAGCACTCACACTGAGCGTGGCTCTGGTTCTGGTTCTGGTTCTGCTGGAGGTTCCTTCCTATTTCCGGAGCGTTTTCTCACTGTTGTAACACAGCCTGGTTTCTGTACTACTCATAAACCCGAGTGAGACCACACATGTAAAACAATGCAAATCTATTCTCATTTGTGTACGGGAGGAATAGAAGAAGTCGGGCTGATCAATACGAGGAAACAACAATATGTAAAACGGTTGATGAATGTTGGGGGCCTGTCTACTTAGCGCTCAAAGCAAACATATACTCCAGTTACTAGCAAGTCTATCCAGTTCCTGAAAAACAAAAAAAATTATTAATTTTAAACTCAACAAAACATTTTATTTGGCTGTTTTGTAAGCTTTAATTTGAATAAAGTCTGACGTCTTTGAAAAATGACCTCATGCCAACTCTGGGTTGGAAGAGGCTTTCTGCAGCGTCCCGGATGGCCATAAAGAGAGGTGGACTTCGAGGTCTTGATTTGCGAACTTTGCAAACCGAGTCCTATGTATACGTCTAAATCCAATAAATCAGGTTGATTTGATTTACTCTGTGAAACGGAGCCCCCTCACGGTGACAGTGAGAGATCTGGGCTCTAACCTGGCTGTCTTGCAGCACTTCCTCGCAGCCCTCCAGGGCTGAAGACACGGCATCGCTGCACTGAGGACACGCCCAGACCAGATCACGTATCGTCTGCACCACCGCTGGGAGAACGGGGCGGGGCAGGAGGACAAAGGACAGAAAACCACACAGTTACTAGTGATCAACATGTTCCCAGAGAGGATGACGGGAGAGTATTTGTCTGAATGTTGGGGGCTGATTTATACCAGAGGTTATCTGATCCTGTTTCAGCCCAAGCAGCCCGGTGAGAATCTCCAGACATTTGTCGCTGTAGCTTCGGCCGATGCGTCCTGACAGAGGGACACAAAGGGAGACGGAACAGGAAATACGAGCTTAAAACTCAACACCAGAGCAAGCTCAGCTTCAGATCCCGGAATGTGATCAATCCTGCTTTCTTACACATGACAGTAAAAAAACATAAATAAAAGGTTTTCTTTTGCTGCATATTTGATTTAATAAAGGGAAACAGAATTGTTTTGCATCTAATATGGTTTGAAACCCACACAGGAAAAACAGCACATTTCTCCCCCACCCACATACAGAGACCCATTCCATGATACAAATAGCTTTAGACACTTTGTGATTTTCTTACTGATTGTTATTAATGTGTTTAATTGCCAGAGCTTGAAAATAAATTCGGGAGCAGGTATCTCTCATGATCTGATGAAGGTGAGTGGAGGATCAAGGCAGAGACAGGAGTGGAAGTTGAAATGATGGTTTAATAAAAGCCTGAAACAATTGTGTGGGGTCCAAACAGAGGAAGGGACTAGGAGACAAAGGAGAGGAGGACGGAGAAGATGCAAGGATCCAGCAGAGAAACAATGACACACAGGTGAGACGATGTACACAAGGAACTCAAAACAACCCAGAACCATGACAGTGTCTCGTTTAAACGAGAACATTTCTCATAACAGTGAAACAAGCTTTATACCTCGTTACGTCAAGAAAGTTTCTCATTTTGGATGAATAATTTCTCGTTACACGGAGATATAAAAATTCGCCTTTTTAAGATGTTTGCTTCTTAACGCGTAAAAGGGTTCGCTTTAATTCTCCTCCTCTTCCTGGTTCTTCTACGCGACATCTGAGAACCCAAAGAGGTGTTGCTGTTTTAATGTTACAACTTTTGCTGAAAGAGGATATCTTTGTGTAAATGAGATATAAATCTTGCTGTAGTAAGATTTTTTTTTTTATCTCCTCAAAACGAGAAGATGTTCTCGTTTTAACAAGTTCTGCGTCTTGCTAGAACAAGATTTTTTGCATGTGCAACATCTTGAAGGGATAGTTTAAGTGCGACTCTGGGGAGAGCAGCCTGTTGTTCCTAATTTGGTTAGAAAACCTTTTCAGATTTAATATGTATATATATATTTTTTACAGATTTCTTGATTCTTGGTCTACTTCTTAAGTAAAAAGACATTGCCTTTTGTTAGTTATTTGTATTTTAAAACTTTAATGGAGCCATCAAGGGATAGTTGAATTTTAAATCCTTTTGGATACAGACTTGTAATGATAATGTTTAGTTAAGTGAAACCCACAAAAAGGTATGGTACATATCGTCACAGATAAGTGACGGTTTGCGCGCGAGTGTGTGTGTGTGTTCTTACCAATGGCTGAGATGGCGGCCTGAGCGGTGTCTGTGTTGACATCAGTGCAGTAACCCTTCAGTTCATCCAGGATCATTATAACGTTCT
>NW_006800184.1:660183-788366 GCF_000485575.1 Poecilia formosa | reverse complement strand
CACACACACACACACACACACACACACAGACACACCTCTGGTTAATACACCATGCTGTTAGGACTGTAGCAATAAGCAATAAATCAATTAATCGCATGAGACATTAAAACAATCTCAATAATTTTTAAAAAATCTTCTAAAAAATATATCTTTTTACATATTTGTTGAAACTGTCTCTATGTCATGACAGTTTGGTATGAGACAGATAATCTGTGGAAAAAAACATTGAGCTCCTCTGATTTCTCCCAGTGGTAGTTAATAGCAACCAGTGTGGGACGTCTCTGAGCTAAAACTGGACCCCACGCTGGAAGTGGGGGGTACCGCTGCAGCATCAGCAGAAGTGACAGATGCTGATCGATTTGTGGATATTCACGCCACAAAAAGTGTGACAATTCAGCAAAATAAAAAGAAACAACAAAGAAACAAATCGAATCCTTGGAGAGTGATTGTTTGTGACGACAACAATGAATATTGTCATCTAAAAGTCCTTCAGAGAAATACGGCTCAAAACCACTTCAGCTGGCTGTCTGGAGGCAAAAGTGTGAAGGAATAACTTATAGCGAAAACTTTGCTTGGCATAAGAGCACTACCTGCATTTTTCTGCGCTTGATGTAGGCCGGTTCAGCATAGCTACAAAAGAAACGCTTGTAGTGCTCTCCCAGCAGGCCGGGGATGGAACGCAACAGCAGCTGCAAAAAGAGAAAAACACTTTTATTTGATTTTATACACTAATGAACAAATAAATTATATTAGGTATTAGTCTCTGGGTATTAACAGAGGCAGATGATGGGTTAAGTAATGACACCATCATGCACATACAATTTCACAGATTGATATAATTCTCAAAATGCATTTATTGTATTGTAAGAAGTATACAAAAATATTATACACTGCAGTGTAGAAACAGTCTGGAAGTGACACATAAATAAATGAGAAGTTAGAGCTGAAACTCTCACCTGTATATGACAAAGGGCCGTAAACCTCATCTCCCTCGATCCACTCCCGCATGCGGCCAGCAGAGGTCCTCGCACTCGCTCCAGGGCGGCCTGGCTGACCGCAGGAAGGCCGGAGCAGAGGCTCAGGAAGAGGCTTAGGGTGGCCGCCATGACTGGAGGGTGGGGGCTGACCAGGAAGGAGTCCAGCAGGGAGAGGATGTCAAAGAGCTCGTCTTCTGACTGGGGCTGGTACCGCTGGAGGACCCTCAGCACCTCCGACTGGCCCCAAGTGTCACACTCCTTTAGCCTAGAAGCAAAATATTTTATATTCGACGTTCACTGGTGAACATCCTGAAGGATTCATTGCGGGCTCTATCTTGTTCTTCTTGTATATGCATTGTCTATCTTTACCGGGGCTGTATTTACAAGGATGAGGGGCTCTGGGCCGGAGCCAGTTTTGGTGCCCTATTCACCAAGAAAAGAAGTTCTTACAGAGCAGTACGTAACTTTGATTAAAAATAAATACATAAAAAATAAGTTTTTAAAATATTTGTTAAAACTGTCATCATGTTGTGACAGTTTGCTATGAGACAGATAATCCTCCACCTCCTCCCTGAACTGTTATTGCCATCTGAAGAAATGCACCTCCCTCATCCAAAAGCAACCAATCAGATACAGGAGGAGGGGCTTAGTGTTGTCAATCGGCCTCATGTACTCGCTCCCAAATGTGACAATAGTGGAGAAACAACTTCCTGTTACAGGAAAACCGTTTATCCGTTGTCATCAGTGGGCATGTTAACTAGCCTTAGCATTCACTACAGGCTATGCTACCTGCAGAGGAGTAGAAAGTGAGGGAGGGGAGTGCTGTCAATCACTGACATCACTAAGATCTGATTGATTGTTTCTAGTTAACGCTGGGAGAAGGCAGAAGAGCTCAGTTTTTTTCAGATTATCTGCCTGTCATGACAAGGCAGCAACAGTTTCAACAAATATATGAAAAAAATCTGTTTTTTTTTGTTTTTTTACAAGTTACATACTGCAGCTTTAACTTATACAAATTACAGTACATTAATTGGTAGCCCTTTATATCAGCAGGTAGGTATCGATGCATGGTAGATTTAATGCATCCTCTAAACAATAACTCTACATTGTTTCCAAAAAACCAGCTATAACTGCATTATTTTCAAATATTTAAATATCTGCATTCATATAATTCCCCCCAAAATTAATACATATCACCTAATTTGGGCCTATGAGTTTCATATAAAGTACAATGTTTGAAAAACACATTCATCAAAAAAGAAAAAAAAGTGCCTCTCAACAAAATCTGAGTCCTTTCTAAAATCTGGCCCAGATCGTTTCTTTGTGTTCACAACATTTCTTTTCATTGTTGTGGAATAATGATGATGATGATGATGATGATGAAATTTACCCATCCTTGAAAATAGAATTGAAAGAATCATTACAGACATTTTGAAAAGTTTTGGGTTGAACTTAACTCAAATTAAAAGAAAATCAAACGGAGGAAAAAATTGTAAAAAAAAAAAATAATAATAATAATAATAATAATAATAACCCAAATTATTTTTTAGGACCCTGGTGACCGAAATAATTCAGTCATGGTAGAGCGTGTGTAGGAAGTGTATGTTTAAGCGCTCTAAGAGGAAGGAAGCTGTTTTGTAGTTCCTCTTTAATTAGACCAAGTCTTCTTCTGGTCAGCAGGAGGGAGAATAAATGATGTTCGGGAGGAGAGAGTGGTTTCAGATCCAGCTGGCTGTCATTTGAAGTGTAAAATGTCTCTGATGGGAGCTCACTTGGTGCTGTTGCTGCCTTCATCCATCCTGTTCTGACAGAGGTTTATGATGACAATCCAATTTCCGTCATTTAATTTCCTGCTCCTCTCATACATACAGTGATGACTTCCTGTTCTGTCCATCATTTGCGTCCCTCTTCTTTAGTTCAGTATATTTTCAGCCTGTTTTGCTTGTAGTTCTGTATGCTGTTGCTTAGTTCTACCTGAAGTTTCCCCTTTACGGAAATGGATTGTTGACATTTCTGTGATGGTGATGCTTTCACATCAACAAATATATGAAAAAAATCTTTTTTTTTTTTACAAGTTACATACTGTATACTCAATAGAGTATTTTTCAATTAAAAATACTCTATTGATTCCAAAAGGGAATTAAATGTTGTTGGAACTCATATTATCCAAGGTTCTTCAAAGTGGTATTGTGGATTGTGATGGCTGTTGGCAGGAAAGATGTCCTGTAGCAGTCTGTAGTATAGCGAATTTGAAGAAGCCTCTGACTAAAGACACTTTGTTGTTGTAAACCAGTCTCATGAGGAGGATGATCAGGGTTTTCCGTGATTTTCTTGATCTTATGAAGAATGCTTCTTTGCATCATCATCTCCAGAACAGAACCAGGGCAGAATCAGCTTTCTTTACCAGGTTGTTGAGCGTTTTTAGATCCCTGGTTCTGGTGATGAACATCATCATGACAACCAAGGAACACAGCAAAAAGGTCAGGGGTAATGTTGTGACTGAATTTAAACCAGGGTCAGATTCCCAAACCTTAGACCGGACCCAAAAGAGATCTGTCCTTGGGGACGATTTGGTCAATCGTCCAAAAGAGCAAACTCATCGGTCATTTGCTCTAAGAAGACACCTGACTACCAAACCCTTACTAGTGTGCTGCAGAAAAGGGCAAGAGAAGAGAATATCTACGGTGTTTGAAGACCTACCAACAAAGAATTTGTAGAGGTTATCACCTGCAGAGCTTGCGCTGAAAAGAAAAATGATCAGCAAAAACACCCCACTAAATATCCGCTGTCGGTTATCTTGACTGACAGCATGTTACATCTGTCGCGCTCCTCCTGATTTTATATATATATATATATATATATATATACATAGTATATTATATTATACTTAAATATAATATACTTAAGTACATATAAGTATATAATAATAAACTTGGTAATATAATAACTTTATATTGCTAAGTATTACACTAAAATGATAATTATAATAATTAATCAATAATTATAATAATAATAATAATAATAAAAAACAATTACCAATATAACAAATGCTAATAATTAGTATTACTTATATTGATAATTACTGTTGTCACTATTGCTAATGATAGTTGTAATAACTTATAACTTTATAACATAAAGTTATAATTTATAATTAAAGTTATAATTTTGTATTATTATTGCTATTGTTTTTATAATAATAGTACTAATAATATTACTATTATTATTATTAGTATTATTATTATGAAAAAACAATAACAATAATAACAATATTAATTTATACTATTTAATAATATAATAATTTTATATTGTTATTAAATTATATTATTCAATTATAACTTTTTCCCATTTCATACTGTTTCTGAATTGTTTGTGTATTAAATTATAATAACTTAAAGTTATTATAATTTAATATTGTTATTATTGCTATTGTTTTTAATAATAGTACCATTATTATTATTAAAAATAATAGCAATAATAACAGTATTACATTATAATAACAGTTATAATTTAATAACTTTATTAAATTAATATAATTTATTATATTAAATTATAACATTCTAATTTAATATTATTATTACTATTTTCTAATAATAACAGTACTATTATTGGTACTACTATTATTATTATTATTATTAAACAATAGCAATAATAACATTAAATTATAATAACATGAAGTCATAATAACATACTGTTATTATGACTTCATGTTATTATAATTTAACAACATAATATGAAATTATAACATAAACTATTATTGCTATTGTTTTTAATAATAATAGTACTATTATTAGTACAATTATTATTATAGTACTATTATTATTATTAAACAATAGCAATAATAACATTATTAAGTTATTATAATTTAATATTGTTATTATTTGTATTGTTTTTTTAATAATAATAATAATAATAATAATATCCCCACAGAAAAAACTGAATATTCAGTCCATTACAGTCTTATGTTTTTATGGCTTGATGTTTATTTTGCAATTATTAATAAGTGATCAACGTGTTAGATTAACTCCCGCAGCTATTAGCTCATTAAACACCAGCTGTACTGATGATCTGTCAGGGTTGGTGTTTAAGTCGCCTTTTATTTTCTAACTGAACTGAAACAGAATTCCACACCACATCTACATGTGAAGGTTGTCAAAGTCAAGCTGCCATAACTGGACTACTTCCCTCTCCTTCCATATTTTTTTCTTAACTTTTTCCTGACCCTGTTTATCTAGAGATAGTCGATATCAATATTGACTGACATGAAATGCTTATATTGTGATACATATTTCAACCCTAATTCCGCTTTTCATACATATTGCCCAGATGTTGGAAACAAGTTGAAAATCCATATTTAATTTTCCTTCCACTTCACAGCTATGCCTTAACTCGTCTCACTGGACCCTGAGAGAACCCAGGGTAGTTTCTCTTTCCCAACCTGTTGAGGAGGTGGTGAGTGATGGGCTTGTTAATGACGACTCCCCCCTCGTCCTTCAGGACCTCCTCCAGAGCTCTGAGGCAGTTCACCATCACCACGGGGTCCGGGTCCCTCAGCAGGCTGTACAGCTCGTTCACCACCGCGCCGTCTGGAACATATCCCAAACACCAGCTGCTATTCACTCATTCATCATTTATTGTGAAAAAATTATTACCATGATAAGAATTTTATCATTCAATTAATCATGTTTAAAAAAATAGAAAAAAAGAAAGAAATCAAAATTACTGAAAATTAAAAATTGTCAGTAAATTTGAAAATATGAAAAAGCAGTTATTGTGTGCAGTTTAGTGGTATGAATCACACTTCTTTAAGTGACTGGTGTCCTGAACAAGTAAGAATGTTATTTGGTATAGAATGTTATTTGGTATAGAATGTCATTTGATTTAGCGCCTATAGGTATAAAAGTGCTACTTTTTATAGGTACAAAAAGTAGCACTTTTATACTTTTATGCTACTTTTTGTACCTATAAAAAGTAGCACTAAATCGTTTTTATCATAATTTTTGGCATTATCAAAATAGTACCACAAAATATTACAATACAATTCTAAGTCTATACCACCCACTCCCATTGCTTTCCCACAACTGGTGGTAAAAACAGGCTAATGAGTAAATGACAATAAAAGATGTGAACGCTGGCGCCACCAACAGGATGCTTCACTAAAACACCAATTCTAATCGGCAAACTCAGATGTCTTTAAACACAAACAACAAATAGACTGTATTCATAATTAGTTGCTTCTATGGGAATTAAAAGAGAAAGCATCTGCCAGGTCCTGCCAAGCAAATGCACTGATCCCATGGATTAAATCAAAGTTTTCTAACAATTCATTGGCAATGCGAGAAACCTTTAGCTGTTGCTGATCATCATGCTTCTGGATACTTCCTCAGTATGATTTGGCAGATTGTCTTATTTGCATCACTTTTGGTTGAAAGAGGAACCTCAAATGAACTCCCACTTATTTCTTACTTTTTCTGCTCTTCTTTTTTTCCTTTTTAAAGAGACAGACAGAAGAAATGAAAAGAGGTTGGAGTCCTAGTCAAACGGTGTTTTTGACTAAAGTCCCAGAGGGTTAGAGTCCCAGATAAGGACAGGGGTGCAGGTTTTGATGTTTTTATCTTTTTTTTTTTCAAAATTTTTTTTCTCTTTCTTACCGTTTATTCAATGTCACATGCTGTTTTTTTTTTTATTATTATGTAAAGCACTTTGAAATGCCTTGCTGCTTAAATGTGCTATACAAATAAAATTTGATTGATTGATTGATTGATTGATTGATTGATTGATTGATTGATTGATTGAAAAGTCTACCTATTTCAGAGCCAGGTTGGAGATTGTGCAGCTTGGCCCAACCAAGGACGGCCACCCGTCGGACGCAAGCCGCCCTGTCTCTCAGCCCTGCGGTCAGAGGTTGCTCCACATACTCCACCAAGCTGGGCAACCTGCCACACACAGAAGCAGTGATCAGGAATCTGTCACGGAGCGCTGCGGGGCTCGCGTTAGCGCCCGGGTATGTCTTCCTGCTCACCTCAGGTTGGTCATGCTTCTCAGGGCCAGGCTGCGCACCATGGGGTTGGGATCCAGGCAGTCTTTCCTCAGAGTGTTGACGACCAGAAGGGACAACTCTGGGTTCAGGTGGGCATAGCAACACAGGAAGACGTACACCAGTTTCTTCTGGACGACATCCACTGTGGCGCAGGCTTTCACCATTTCACTGAACAGGTCGGACACATCCACGCCCTGAGACATAGCCCTGAGATGGAGAGGCACACATCAGCATGATCACATATGGCTAAGAAAAACACTTTTTCGGAGCGGAAGCTGTGAGTGCGGGAGGAAGAACCAAAGTCAGCTGTTGGCAGCATCTGTGAGGAGTTTAAAACAAAGTCAAGACAAGTACATGGAAGCTAAGTGAAAGGAAACTTTAACATCTAAGAAGAGCCTGTGATACATTCAGGCTGCCAGGTAGAGAGAGAGCAAGACATCAACGATTGACCGGAAAGCTGGAAGAAGTACAGGGAAGTCGCTCTGTTTTATTCCTCAAATTTATGTGATCAGAAACATGCTGAATTATGAAATTTTACCAGCTTTTAAAAATCTCAGAGTCAAGGTGAGGATCACTATTATCCGAAACAAACACAAGGAAACAGATGGTTTTGGAACGCTAGTTGCATAACCATCTGTGATTAGTACCAGTTGTACTAATCACTAATAAAAGATGCTGAAGATATTTTGAAGTATCACCTCAAATAATTTTGTCTTTGTTTACATAGCCTAGTTTTACAGAAACTGCTCACTCACACAGCAGGATGTCACGCCTGCTCCTTATATAAATAATTAATGACTACTCAGAGCAGCCAAGGTACAAAAAATACTTAAAAGTAAATTTAATGCTAATTTCAATTAAGAAACTTTGATTTGCTTCACAGAGATTAGGAATATACACGATCCTAGACTATTTTTAAAGGCATATAAAACCCCTTTATTTAGAATAATAATTGATTGTGTTAAGTTGTTAATAGGAATAAACTTTAGAAGTCAGGTCCATGTGTTTGGGTTCTGCTCCGTCATTCTAAATTGTAGCCCATGTAGCTTTATATGCAGGGTTTTAATGTTTAAGATGTCTGCGGGCCCCAGAGCTGTGGAGGTTCGGCCCTGTGAACCAACACAGACACAGCAGGTGAAACCCACCTGATGACTTTGAGCACGGTGTTCCGGTACCGCAGAGGATCGGACTGGATGTTAGGGTTCGACAGAGCCCTCCTGAGCTCCTTCACCGTCTCCTTTCCACTCAGGTAAGGCATGATGAGAACTAGAAAACCTATAAATTACCTGTTACCATCTTAATATTAGAGGTGACACAGGGTGGACTAACACAAGATAGGTTCAGTATAAAATATTACCAAATTATTAGTCAGCAGAGCTTCAAACTGCTCATTTTATCCAGAATAACCTGCTTTGATGACTGGTTTATTTACAGCCGCCATGTTTCATTTTCTTCTGCAGCTCAGTGGATTTGATTTTACATCGCCACCTGCTGTCCTGGAGGGGATTTACAAGACCGCCGTCATGTTGGAGAGGTGTATAAACTCAGCGCGTATTTCGTGCAGAGTTGTGGTAATAATCAGGTAATATTCTGGCTTTACACAAATTTAAGAAAAAGTATCACATTGCTTATTCATACTTTGCTGATTTTGGTTCCGAGTTAAATCTATACATCATTTTTATTTCAATAAAATTAATTTAATAAGAGTCATTAAATATTTAGGACTACCGCTTTTTGTGCATGAAAAAAAAACTTATTTACATGCTTCAGAATTTTTTTGTTTATTTCTGTTCAGCAATGTTGTTTTGTTTGGAAATATTTGACTGATCCGTTGTTTTGCTATCAGCAACTTTCCTCTAATCTTCCTACATTATTGTCATCCATGGTTTTCAAACTGTGGTTCAAGTACCCAGGAGAGGTTGTTTCATAAATAGCACCTACTACTTCTGCATCCAATACTATTTTTTGTTTGCTTTTATAAACATAATTTCAAGGTTTCATACAAAAAAATGTTTTCAACTTGGAAAATATGAGGTTCAAACACCAAAACTGAACCTCAACCTTCAACCAAAAAGCTCGTAATGTAATGAACTTGTATACCACAACACTGTGCACAGCAAAAGCAACTGGCAAAATGTTTCCAAAAGATCCATAGAAATTTTCAAGGCAAATAAGATGCTATATCTATTCATATATTAAATCTTTAGGAATGTTTTTATGCTTCTGCTCAAAGTACAGCTAAATAACAGAGTCCTCACATCAATATTCATCACTTTTCCACAATTTCCTGTTCATTCCTGGCCTATTTTGAAAATGTAAATGCAAAACTTCAATTTATTGCAGAATTGTCTGTCAAGCCAAGGCTATAAATATGAGACCAGAAGAAAACAAAAAAACATGTTTTAAGGATGACAAAAATGATGTTTTATGGATGGATAAAATATTTATACATGGCAGAGAATAAAGTCTGCAAAAACAATCATTGCTGCATATTTTGATCATTTTCAAATCTATCCAGACATGGAATATATTTATACTTTCCAGAACAGTGTTTTAACTTCAGTTTTACTTTTAAATCTGTCAATCTTTTCAACAAAAACAGCCAAACAGAGTTTTGGTGGTTTTATTGAGTATGAAATGCAGAAAAATCCACAGACAAACAGCTTTATACCTCCAGCAGTTTCAGTCCCTCCTCTAATCCAACGGAAACATCCGCTCTGCCTGTCCCTGTGCTTCGGGTTTAAAGTGCAGAGCTTCATAAAACAGGAAGAGAGGAAAGGACTCTGATGGACGGCCAATCAGCTGTCGGAGGCAGGAATCCTGGACTCTGCCCAGCTGTCCTGAGGAAGCTGCTCAAGCCTTCCAGTGAGCACAGCGGACAGAACCAGGTGCCAGGATTAGTCTGTCGATTCTTCACAACGCTCGTTTAACAACATCCCATCTGAATACATCCCCGAAATTAAATAAAGCAGATTAAGACATAACAAGAGGCGTTCTGCTAGAAAGCAAAGGAATGGGGTTAGAAAGAACCCATAGTTGATCATATCAAAGGTAAAATGTCGCCTCGTTTCAACAGATGACGGTCATTTTGATTCATAACCTTTCACCAGATGAACAATTCCATATAAACACCCACACACGCGCACACACCACACACACACACTCACTCCAGGGTAGTGTCAGAGATTGCAGTGGCGCCGTCTAAGCCAAATTGCTGCTTGGGTCGGGGTTGGCGGTGCTGTTGTCTTGATTGGCCGCCTGGCTTCCTCGGGCCGGCACCTCGATGATGCGCGGCTTGTCGATGATGCGCGCCCGCCGGTCGCCTTTTTCAACGATGCCGATGATCCAGGCTCCGTTTGAGGCGCCCTGAGCCGCGTTCAGGCTCTTCATCTCTGAACAGAACTTGGCCGCCTGCTCTCTGGGTAAGCACACCAGCAGCCCACCTGTTGGGGAGAGGCTTGGGGTTAACATCTGGATTCACTCATCATAGATTTCTGTTGTTTTTACAAGCATTCAGACTTTTCATTCTGAGGTGATCTCGAAAGTTTAAAGTTTTATTTATTTTCTAAACTTTCTCTGCTTATTTAAACATAATTCCATTTTGTGTTAAAAGTATAAAAAACAATAAAAAAAAGAAGTCTGAAATAGAGATGCAAACAATCAACCTACAACTAATTGTAAATCAATAATTTATTAGATTAAAATGAGTTCCTATCAATTTACTAGTAACATCCACTTGGAGCTTCTTTTAGTGTTGTAGTTTAGCCTCCATCCAGAAGAGGCCGACGCTGGTGATCCCTAAGGGAAGCCAGCTCATACAGAAACAAAGATGGCGGAGCAACACCAGAGAAAGAGAAACGGTCTAAACAGAGCATGATGAAAAATACACCTTATGAGGTTCTATTTATACGGACTCGAGCTCCTTAAGTTTCACCTTAATATCGCTCATTCAGCCGAGCTGCATGGTGGAGCAGCACTAGCTTCTCATTCAGAAATTACCAATGAGCTACAAAGGTGAGGATGTGAAAACCAGAGAAAAGTCTACCCAGATCTACTTTCTCAGCCTAGCAGCCCTGCAGATCATCCTCTTACCGGAGGTTTCTGCCGATCTGCCCTGCAGCAGGTTGAACAGGTTCCCACAGGCCTTACTGATGGCACTCATCTTGGCTATGATGGGCAGGTTGTGGATAACGAAGGCCACCTCGTTTTTCTGCTGCTCTGCCAGGTTGTTGGCGTGACCCAGCAAACCGAAACCGGTCACATCCGTGGCGGCGTGAGCCTGGTACTTGTGCATTAGGCTCGCCGCTGCAGGAGAAACGAAAGAACGGGTTAGTTACGTTAGTTACACTTTGGTAACTCTGACAACTAACATGGATCTGAATCCCAGATAGACATGAATCTAGTCTGAAAAAAAATCACAGAGGGTTGGAGGAGTTGTACCTGTTCGGTTTAGCGTTGCCATGGAGAACATGGCTTCATAATATGCCTCTTTGACCTCCTCTTTGGTGACAACAAGCTTGATCCTGTTCCACTTTTCAGGCTGATGAAGCAGGAAAAAAAAAACAGGCAGGTTTAGGAATAGGGAAAATTTCTACAGACAGTTTTAATTTTCAGCTGGGTTCAGTTCTGACTGGAGCCTTTTGTCAGAACGAGGGTCCGTTTCAGGGGATCAGTCATTCTGACTGCAGAAACCCCAGGACTGAGACTAGGGGTCCTAGTGCTAGTAAAAGACTAGGGGTGCACTGTTTGCAGTTTTCTGATCAATCAGCAGTGTTTAAAAAGTCTGACCTGCCCATTCAGATTTTCTCCGATATTCATATTTTTGTCTGAAAAGTCGCCCAGTTGGTAACTTTGGCAACGATAGTTCCTGTTGTCTTTTGCGAACAGGGACAGCGGCTGATTTTCAGATCTTTGTGGATGTAGATAAGATCACTGGGTGAGATTGGCTTCAGATCTTCCAAAGCTGGTAGAATACAGCTTAAAATTAAATAGACAAGAATAAAAATAAAGCAGTATTAAAGTGAGTGGTGAACCTGATCGAGCCACTGGTGGGCGTTTACAGCCACTCGGGTCCCCAGGGGTTTGGTCAGAACCAGGACGTCACCTGGTACCGCTCCATCGGGCCTGGGACACAAACACAAACATCAAGCATATTTACTTTTTTTTTTTTATTAAAAACTCAACTGTTCAACTGTGTTCATAGTTCTTTGTGCCAAAAGGAAAGAGGATTCTTCTAACCCAAGAGAATGATGTTGCCAGCAATGTTTGGTAAAATAAATTATAATCCTGCCAACATGCAAACTCAGAGAGAAACCTGCAGGGGATTACATTATCATTTATGAAATTCATTTAGAATTTTATTTCTAAATTAAATTAAATTAAATATTTTTTTAACTTCAATAAATCTTGCAGAAAGTGTTTTTTCAAACAATCCATCTTCCCAATCAGGAATCAATAATGAGATTCAGTCAACTCTGAGGTGTTGAGGGAAAGCATTCAGAAGGAAGAACAAACAGAAGGAATGAAAGACACAAAGAGAGGAAGAAAAAGAAGAAAGTATGAGAGTGAAGATGGAAGGAGTGACAGACACGGAATGTTTCCACGTTAACAGGAAGATGAAGGTGGAAATGTGAACGTGTTGCATCATGTCTGACTCACATGATGAACTCATTGGGCTGGCAGACGACTGATGCTACACCCCCAACGATGATCCAGGGGTTGATCACCGTCTGGCCCCCCGTCACCGACGTCCCTCCCTCCTCCGCTGCGTCCCGGAAACCTTTGATCATCAGCGGCGTCACTCGCTCTCGATCCTGTGGGCAGACGAACAAAAACCTAAAGGTCAGCGGTGAAGGAAACACAACGCAACCCCAGTTGCGTTGTGGACCAGTTATGGACCAGTTACGCTGCCACTTACGATTTACTGGCGACAGCGCTCATTAGTTACAAAACAAATAGAATATGTTGCTACCTTTTCATTCATCTTCTGACTGAGGCTCAGCAGCATCAGCATGTTGTCGCACTCCGTGATGCCCATGGCGTAGAGGTCACTGAGGACATTCGCACACGCTATCCTTCCCTGGGACACGGCGAGGACAACAAATGAGCGACATCGGGACCGTCACACAAAAACTGAAGGATCAAGCTAGTTTTGGAAGATCAGAACCTGAATTTAGTTAATAAATATATTCCCCCCCAAAAAATGGAGGTGTCTTGGAAAAAACGTCCATCATGTTACCCCCCCAAGAAGATCTCTAAATTTCTTAGTTTTTTTTTTTCTCGGAGATTTTCAACTTTCCAAACTCAGAAATGTCCTTGTTTTTTCTAGAGTGTTCCTGAGACTACTCACAAAACTTCTTAGTAAATATCCACTAAAAAAAAAATGAATTTTTTTTTTTATTATTTTATTTACAATGGCCCTAAAAAACCATCATAGTCTTGTGGCAAAACATCACAACTTTCTACCGTCTTCTGCAACAATTCCTCCTGAAATAAATCTGCAACAGACAATATTTTGCGTAAAGGTACCTGCGCTAAAAAGTTAGTGAATTTAATTTTGGGAACATTTTTTCAAGAAAAACTGGAGTTGTTTAGGCATATGGTCTTTAAAAGGTCAAAGTTCTAAAATTATCAGGGTTTGATTCATTTATATTCAGCAAATTAGAACATTTTTGAAAAGTTCCTTTATTTCTAGGTTTAACTAGGCATACTGATCACTCATGGCAGGACTACTAAAAATTTTAAATGCTCCTCTTATAGATCATCATTCTTAAAAAGAAATCAGAAAATGGAAAGTGAATGCATTACAAAAAAAAAGAGTGGAAATCCATTTAAAAGGGCTGGTTGGTACAGAAGCTGAGCTGTAAACGGTGAATGTAGATTTAGTTTAAAGTCTGATGTCTTTTAGTAAATCTTAACCCTGCAAAACAATGGCTGAATGCTTCATTTAGTGTCAGTTATTGCAAACTGCTTAAAAACCTCTTAGATGTTTTCATTAGGCAAGAATTTTCACCACCCTGCTGCTTCATGAGGCTCTGAGGGGGGATGTGGTAACATATGACAGAACTCATGACCGAGTCGCTGCCACAGTGTGTGTGTTTCAGCCACCTATCTATAGAGAAATTAGAAACACAGAGCTTTGGAGCCAAATAAAAAAGAAAACTGGCTAAGCTTGCACCCAAAGCTTCCGCTCTCTAATAATTCTGGACATTTGAACCACGACGTGAATTTTCTTTCGTTCTGCTCACGTTCCCCTCTCAAATATAACATTCAGTTTGCTAGCGTGTTTTCTTTAATGCAACGATGGGCGTAGTTAAACTTCAAAGTGCACACAATCACCATTAAAACCCTTGGTGATAGTTAAGCTGACGCGGTTAGTCATTAACATTTAGTCGCATCAATCATTTATAAGTTGAAGTCACTACGAGCAGAAATCGAGTCACAGAGCAGAAACGACTCTTGGAGGGTTTTACTGATCATCCTGTCAGTCTCTATAAAAGTCTAGAAACCTTTCACGGTGACCCGTTGTACAGCTACTACTGCAGATTTAACCCACAGCAAACAATGGAAGCTCATTTCATATTCAGATTCTGACTGCTTTTATACTATTTAAATAATTTGGTGTCATATTTTTTTCAATCTCATTATCGTCTCTCATTTTCAGAAGAATGCTTTTTGTCTGATTCTTAAGCACCTCAAACTTTTCACTTTCAGACATGGCTATTCACATATTGTGCTAAAAACACGTCACTTGTTGAATCGACAAATAGTATCAAATATTACAGTTTATGTTCTTATTACTATAAAAATTGGATTATTTAAACAGAAAGAAAATTTGGACAGAACGTCAAAACCTTGGGAAATCTGACAAGGAACAAGCAGGTCATATCTGTGCGGACCTGGAGGAAGTTGTGTGAATCTTTCAGAATTTAGTTGCAGCCTTTTAAATTCATTGCTTTAATGTAGTTATTAAAGTCCACATTCAGTGGTTTTTGTCACTGTGAAGAAAAAGTTAAATATATTCATTTGCTTGATGTTAACAATGTTAGTTCTCTGTTCAGCGAGTTGAATATTAATTAAATTATTTGTCTTTTATCTTTCCAACCCTCCCCAGTTTAATCCAAAAATAGCCACTGTTCTCTGCCCTCTTTGGCAGTGAGCTAACATACTAAACTTTCTAACTTGTTGCTTTTATGTGGATACTCACCCATGTCAAGTCGGTGTGTTCAATAATCTGCTGTCTGTCTGAAGCCACATTTGACTGATGAACTAATAATTGTCCAAATCTAGTTTTAGATATGTTTTCATACTAAATTTGTAAGAGTTTTTAATAACTTCTGCCGTGTAGAAAAAAAAATCCACAACAAAAACTTACCATCATATATGGATCTTCTACCAGAGGGTAGAAGAAATCAGTGGTCTGGACCAGAGAGAGACCTCCATGCCTCAATGGAGTCACACAACTGTCCATCCCAATACCTGGAATAAATACAAAGAGACATGCAAGTTTTCTCCATTAGCAGCTCGACTTAGCTGAAGTGGATTTATACAGCAGCAACATTCATTGGTCATATTTCAGGAGTAATAGTGCATATATTGTAACTCCTTGGAATGAGTATTGGTGAACTTCGTACTTGAAGCATTACAGATATTTCTGCTGAATCATTTACCTTGTGTAGTAATTTAACAGCTCAGGGAACTATTGTTCTGGTTTACACGCGCTCATTTTATATTTGCATTACAATAAGGTTATATGATTTGTAAAACTTTCTCTACTGTGAATGGTCCACATCATCTGTCATACGAGTCCTCAAAGCTAATAGTATTAGCAACTGTTCGTTAGCTAATTGAGGTTAGCTACCGGGTTCGGCAGCTCGGAGCACAGGGGCTGGTGCTGGAGTTTCTTACCAAGCCTGGGTCCAGGTAACTGTTGGCCGAACTCAGAACCCTGGTCTCCAGCCTTGCCCGGCCCATCGCCTCGGTCCGCCTCCAGTCCCGCGAGGAGTTTGAGCAGAACCTCCTGCGGGACCTTGCATCCTCATCCCTTCAACTCGGAGTAAGATGTAAGACGGAACCCGCGTTCCAAGCCGTGGTCCTCGGGTTTAAATGGCTTGTATCCAGGAGGGAAACACCCCCCGGAACCCTCAGTCTCAGCTGAGGGAGGTGGGGTAGGTGAGCCCGACATGCCTGCCCGCAGAGTGGTCTTAAAGCACGAAGCAAGGCGGACAGCTCGGCCCGATGTGCAAAGACGCAACATGGGGTGAGTGTCTAGTACCCGTTGTGTGACTAGGAGACCCGCGTTACCAAAATAAAGTCCGTTTAACTTCCTGATAGACCATAGACTTTAAAATAAAAAGTTAGAAAATGCACAGTTGTATTTAAAACTTTTAAGTGTGGTAAACTACATTTGCGCGTTATCTTATATCATAGCCAAATGTTATAATAAAGGTAGAGTTGGTAATAAACAAGGCAGAGGGTCTTTTATTTTGAAATTAAACAGGGATTTCTGCCTCCAGGTTGAGCCGGAAAAAAAATCGATGCGCGTGTGTCGCAGAAGAGGACGGTTAAGCTGTACCATCAGTCCGGCGGGTCCGGAGACATCCTTTTCTTCAATTAGTTGGATTTTAAAGAAACATTTTAATGCTGGTTATGTAACGTGGGAAACATTCCCAATTATTTAATTTACCTTTGGTACTTCTAAAGTATTTTTGAATGGAAACGTAAAACACCAGACTTCTACGACCCCTCAGAATAAACGTTAATGGTTTCTCCCGAGTGGCTCATTAAACTGTCACTAAAACACACAGACAATTGAATAAATGATTTATTTCGTGAATCCTTGCAACAAATTACAATTACAAAGAATATCCTCACAATACGAAAAAAAAAAGTTTAATGTGCTTACATTCATACTGATAAATAGCAGGCGTCAAAAGATAAAGGATAAGACAGGATAAGGGGCACAGCAGGAGTTATGACGGGTTAAGGGTCAGGTTTAGAGATAAAAGCAGCGGCACAGTCAAAACACAGGCACAGAACATAGAGAATGGTTACTTTTCTTTCCAACAAGAGTTAATCCATCTCTACTACATAATAATACATGTTTTGAGTTGATGCAAAAAGCTACTTTTGCAACCAAAACATTTGAATATTCATTATCATTTTAAAGCTCATCAGATAAATCTACATGCATTTTCTTTTAAAAAAATTGTCACATTTTTAGTATTAGGTCCAATGAATACTGATATGTTGGATGATGATGTCAAAGTATACACATGTACTTCATAACATGTTTACTGTTCATTTGCACAAGAGACAAAATGGTGGAAAAGGGAAAGTTGAATCATGTAAAAGAAAAAGAGAAACAGCAAGTGGTATCAGGGAATGGACAGAGGGGTAAAAGGAAACAAAAGGACAGGTGTTGGCAAAAAAAAAAAAAAACATGAGGAAAGACAGAGGTGCCAGTAGAAACCGAATCCAGGAAGCAGGAGAGGAAATACAATAAAAATCTTCTAATTTAGCAAATGACCTTTTATTTGCCTCCACACACTTTCTCCTTATTCTAATATATTAGGGTTTTTACTTCAGGATCCAGAACGGGCTTAGGTCTTTTCATTTCTCCTTGTATGACAGAAAGTAAATAAGGTGCAATAACCAAATACATTTCCCCCAAAGCTGGACACAGAAAGTACAACGGATCCTGAAAGTATTCACGTCCCCCCCTCCCCCCCACACATTTCTTACCTTAGCAGAATGTCTACTGAAACCAACCTGAGTACAAGTCTCTTTAAAAAAAATAAAAATAAATAAAATCTACACAAAGATTTTACAGATATTTGTCAAGTTTTCTAAATAAACAG
The DNA here is from genome assembly GCF_000485575.1 of Poecilia formosa. Classification (NCBI taxonomy): domain Eukaryota; kingdom Metazoa; phylum Chordata; class Actinopteri; order Cyprinodontiformes; family Poeciliidae; genus Poecilia; species Poecilia formosa. Next base: position 770,493 of record NW_006800184.1, on the reverse strand, counting down.
AAACATACGTTTTCACAGCCATTGTTTGATATTTTATTTTGTTGAAGCCTTTTTTGGCAGCAGTTCCAGCCTCCAGTTGTCTTCAGCATGTCTCTATAAACTTGGTTTTTTGGGGGTAAAATGTCGTCCATTTCCAAATAACAAAGGGAACTGTCCTTTAAGATCTGCGATGATCCTTTCTCAAATGTTTTTTTTTTTTTTTTTTTTGCTTTGACACAATTCAGTTCCAAAGGTCTACAGATAATTCCTCTGAGTTTATTGCTTGGTTTCTGCAGCCAAATGTGTTCCATTCCAAATCATGTTCAGTCTTCTGAAGTTAGCACAGGGGAACTCCAATTTTGTTGGAAAAAACTCTCCACTAATTAGACTCTCAGTTTTGACTGCCATAGGAAGGAATGTGAATATTATGTAACTATTATTTGTAAATGTAAAAAAATTGTCTAGCTATAGAAAAAACAAAACCTTACTCAGGTGGGTTTTAGAGTTGGTCTGCAACAGGCAACATTTTTTAAAAACGAAGGGATGTGAATACTTTCTGGATGACCAGTAAATATACTACGTGTGTGTGTGTGTGTGTGTGTGTGTGTGTGTGCGTGTGCGTGTGCGTGTGTTGGCATTGTGGTGCATTGAACTACGCTTGCCCACTGCATTACTGTATACAGTCCATGACATGTATCTGCAGTGTGTCCATATCTGGAGCCAGGTAGTTGCACTTCGGACAGCATAAATCAGGCAGATCTGCAGCTGCTGCTGCAGCAGGATCGATGACCGGTGCCAAAACGTGGTTCCGGTTCGGTGGCACGGTGTTGAAGCCAGCACCAGGAAACCCTACCACTGAAGCAGAGGAGAACATCTTAACACAGCTTACTACAGGACAAGCATTCTTTTGACATACATTTAATGTGCAAGACTGAGGTTCATTTAAGAGCTCCTAAACATACAATGTCAGAAAAACAAATTTTTTCCCAAAACTCCTTTTTCACACTTGTGCAGATCTGGAAATGCTAAAATAAAAATCCAGACTGGACAGGATCCCTGCTAACCTACTGGCACCCATCAAGATTTCCAGAGTAAGTCCCTCCAGGATTTTGGGGATTTTTTGAGATTGTTACAGCCTAACATCACTGATTTTATGGCACCTTTTTCAAAAATTTGCAGTTTAAGATGAACTTTTTTTTCAAATCTTTCTTTTTTTTGCTACAAAATTCTTCTTACAAAAAGGTTGAAGTTGCTGCATATAAACTTCCCCAAAAAAGTTCAGTAACAAATGTTGTTGCACTTCAAATAGTCCAAAAAGTTGAAAACTACCCACAAAATGTTAACAGAGAAGCATTCTGTTAGAACAACCCATTCTGAAAATTCTGTATTTCTTAATGTCTAAAGTCTCTGGATTCCCTCTGACTGTACAAGGCTGTTTAAAACTGTAGGATTCTGTGCGTGTGTGTGTGTGTGTTGGATGTATTGTACCTTGCTGAGGGGGAATGTGAGTGGGCCGTGCAGGAAAATCATCCATGTGTTTCAGCTTCATTTGCTCCAAACGTGCACTGAAACAGAGGTGACTAGTTAGACCCTTAAATAAATAATAATGAAAAAAGATCAATTTATTTTTGCTGCATACTAAAAAAAACATCTGGTTTTGACAACAATGGGGGACTCCCATTTTACTTTGAATTTTTGGCACATATGTAGGTAACTACAAATATGGACGCGTTTGTTGATCCCCAGGTAAAGAAGCGTAAGAACCTATAGAACTCATACAGCTTTATTACAACTGAAGATGAAAAACAAATGATGCTGTCCATGAATTGAAGATCATAATTGACAACCTTGAGCAATCTTCAACTGAGCGTCTTCAGTCAGCAACTTATGGAGACTATTCCTAACAACAGCTGTCAATACTTACGACTAGGTAAACTTTTACAGTACGAGTTACAGTATATTATTTCCCTTTGGGATTATTAAAGTATTTAGAATCAAAACTGAATTAAATTGAAGATTCTTCATTTACAGTGCAGACCCACCTAGGTTTAATTCCCAGACAGACAGAAATCTAAGTTTGACTCTTTCAAAACATTTTTAAACTGAGATTCTGAACTATTGAGGTAGAAATTATTTCATCTTGGATTGCGTTTATTGTCAAAGCTGGGTTCTGTGCAGATCCAGACCGAGGTGATTTTCCACGTGAGGTTTCAGCTTCAGACGGAACCAAAAAAACCTCGCTTGTTTGACAACACCTGCAGTTGAAGTAGCATTTGATAAGCAGCTATGCTCCGAGTTGTGACCACCACAGATTTCCATTCTCCATGAGAAGCATGTCCAAATATACAGCACATTAATATTAACACGGATCCTGATGAATGTGTGGTTACCGTGCTGTGAGCTCATGCTTCAACCGATCGATCTCAGCCAGAGCCTGAGTGAACTGTTCCTGCAGCTCTTCCTTCTTCTGGTTCAGCTTCTCTCTTGCTTCTCGCTCTGCCAGGAAATCTGCCTTGTAGATCTCAGCCTGGCACAAACGCAAACAGGGAACAAGGTGCTGCGTTTATACTTTACAAAAAAAAATAAAAATCTGTTTACATTTTTAAGATGGTAAATGCGTTATCATAACTTTTTTTTTAAATTGAACATTTTTCCCAACTGGTACAGCGTGAAAGAACCTTTGAACTTTGATCTTCTCATTTAGAGAATCTCCACTTCCTTGCCGATTCATGTGGCTTGATGATTTTTTTTTTTTTTAAAGGATGGCCTTTGAAAAGCATCTCTCTCCTCATCTTTTCTGACAATCCTACAGCTGCTGGTGTAGCTTGTTACAAATGTCGAAGAATACAAATACAAACGTTTGCATAAAACAAATCCAATGTTATGTTTCCTCTAGTAGAGCAACAGACCAACTGCTGAAATGTTGGAAGTGTGGCAGAGAGAGAGCCGTGATTAAAATCAGCAGATATTGCCAGAAATCCACCGACTGCGAAGACATGAGCAGCGGTTTGGACTTTACCTGTGCTGTGAGGACAGGGACGGTTTCCAGCGAGCCTTTCTGCTGCTCCACCTCCTCCTTGAGTTTATCGATCAGGTCCTGCTTGATGGCCAGCGCCCGCTCTGCCTCCTCTAGCTTGCTGCTAAGGTCTCCTCCCTGCAGCGATATGCAGAGCCCGACGTCAGAACAGCTAAGCTAGTGAGGGTGAAGACGTCTGAGTGTGTTTTTACCTCACTCTTCAGTTTGGAATCATAGTCTCTGAACAGACATGTGTAGGCATGCTGCAACTGTGACAGCTTTTTTCTGATAAGAGCAGAACAAAAGGGGATTTTAAAACACACTGTCTTTCCAAAAGTATTTTCATCATGTGGAACGGTGTGCTGAACCCACTTCTCCTCTGTGACCACGTGCCTCTCCGACTTCAGCGCGCTCTCCAGGCTCTGCACCTGCAGCAGCAGCTTGTCGTTGGTCACATGATGCTGCTTCCTCTGCTGCTCCAGCTCCCGCTCCGCCGCCTGCAGGGCCTTCACCTTGCTGACCAGCCTAAACGCAGAAACGACAAACGGCTCGTGACAAACGGACTGGGCACAACCTCGCCGGTACGACGGGACGACTCACTTCTCCTCCAGCATTTTGCGCTCATCGTCGCTCTTCTGCAGGAGGATCTGCCTCTCGTTCAGTTCGCCTAGCAGCGACGTCGCCTGAGCTTTCAGAGCCTCACAGTCCTTGGCCAACTGGTGGAATGCAAATAGAAGAAAATAAGCTTTAAATATGCCCTCACAGATAAAGGCAGGCAAGAAGGAATTGAGTATTTTGGATGTAATTTGCTAAACAAACATTTAGTTGTGGAAATAATTTGACTAAGAAGTGATTAGAGGGTTTCTGCAGGTTTCATCAACTCAAATGTAAGATTTTTTAAGACCAGTATGGATGAAATTTAAGACCTGTGTCACGAAAGAAAAGTACAAAAGTAAATTGCAAATCAATTGTATGGGTTGACAACAGAAGTGAGTCAACGCTTAAGACGAACATCATTCAGCCAACTGCCAATAGATTTGCACTTAAGGAAGAAGCTAGCTTAAGCGGTTATTACTGGTAGCTGCAACCGCCTTGAGTCAAATAATACAATAAAAGATGTCTGCACATGACTCCAAGTTTTGCGTAACAGTAAAGTCCCATGACAAAAGAAAGCTACATAGAATATACAAGCTTAAATAGCCCTGCCAAAACAAAATTTAAAGACATGTGGCTAACGACTTTTCAGACCAGGAACTGATGAATAACAGGCAGAGGAGATGTAACCCTAACCTGCCAATTCCGAGTTTGACCATACAGATTTTTTTTGGTCTGAAAAGTTGCCAAGTTGACAAAACTGGGGTGTCTATTGTTAACGGCACTTGGTGGGCCAGTCAGCCCTCTCTTACGACAGATCAAAAAGGGGACAAGGAATGATTTTCAGACCTTTGCGGAGATAAGATTCACAAGTAAGTATTGGCTGATCTCCCAAAATTTCTAGTCATGAGTGAAGAAACAGTGTTAGAAACAGTTGCTGCTGCTTCTGACAGTCAGGTAAACACTGAGTGAAGGTCACCAGACAGAAAGGATGCCTCAGACAGCATTGGTAGTGATAATTTTGAAGTGGTTATGTTGTGGGTTTACATGAATCTATGAGACTTTATTGTCTCCAGGAAATGAGGGACACTCTTTACCACACAGAGCAGAACGATGAAACGGGTGGAATTGCTTTTCCATCCCCTGCTGTTCCAGATAGTTGTATACTGGGTATTGTAAGATTACCAACTGCTGTAGTTGGCAATCTTTAGATTAAAGGACCAAATATAAATCTAAGGTTTTACTAAAACATTAGCAAAGCCTTATAGCAGACCTGGGCACAATCCTTGTCCTTTTGTTTGAGCAAAGCTTCTGTCCTGTCCCGTTGAGCGGAGCTCTTTTGCAGGTAATCCAGTTTCTCCTCCAGCTCCCGATACCTAAAGCAGAAATGCACTAACATTAGAATTATGGTAAATGCATTATTGTAGGCATAACTTTTGATATAAACCAGTAAAATTGCTGATTAGTTATTCCATTTAACACTCATTTTCCTGAAATCAAGGCATTTTTCGATGAAAAAATAATTCCAAATAAAATATCTTTGAATTAAAAGATGCAGAAAATAATTTAGAAGTAAATTATCTTCTTTTTTACCATGGTAAAAATCCTTTGTGGTTTGTTGGAATGGCATAAAAACCCCCCAAAGTGGATGAATAATACAGTGCAACACGTCTGATCTACTTGTAAAACCCACAGGAAACAAAATGAGTTCAGATTTTGGAGACAGACAGGCAAGCAGTGACACATGCAGAGGGAACAAAAAGCCACACAGAGCTGTAGGCTCACCTGCCCTGTGTGGCCTGAAGCTGCTCTGTGAGTTTAGCCAGACTAGAGCTGGCAAAAGGAACCAAACAAGGCAAAAGAAGATAAGGAAGAGGAAGAGGTTTGGTTAAGCAGGAGGAAGGACAGAACTTTAATTAGAAGAGCAGAATAACCTGCAGTTATAACAGGGTACAGCACGAGTTCATTTAGTAGAACCAAGATAAGGTTTTGGCTTAAAGTTAGTTTAGCACCGTTAGCTTAAATGATCTTCTACCTGTGTGTGTGTGTGTGTGTGTGTGTGTGTGCGCGCGTGCGTGTGTGCGTGTGTGCGTGTGTGGGACTGAGTTTTACCAGTCAGAGGTGTGCTGAGCCTCTGAGCGAAGCTGAACAGCTTCCTCATTACTGCTCGTCTGCAAAACATTAACACAATCCTTCAGGCCACAAAACATAACAAAAAAATTAATAAAAAAAACAATTCCTAAAAAGATTACTAAAGACTGAGCCAGCTGGGAATGTTTTTCAAAAACATTTTTTGTGGTGCTATGAATGTTGTGCTATGATGTTACAGCCATACAGTTGCCTAAAAAATAATGAACAGTTTATTCTAAATCATAATTTTCATCGTTATCACAATAACACCTCAACATGTCATGAGAAAATTCTAAGTCCATATCACCCACTTATATGAATTATTTTATTTTCTATGGTTCTGGATTGTATCTGAAATTCATACATGCGACCTCATGTCTACTTGTATGTTAGCGGACAGGAAGTGAAGTTAGCATAGCGTGCTACCTGTGTATGGAACAGTTTAGCCCGCAGGTGCTCAATGCATCGATGCTGTCGCTCCAACACTTCTTTTCCCTCGTCCCGTTCCCTCTTTAACTCTTCATTTTTTCTTCTCATCTCTCTCATCTCTTCCTCTGTTTTTTCTTTGTGGCTCTTCAGCAGTTGCAGGAACTCATTGGCACCCTCTGCAGGCTGGAGAGATAAAGAGATGCGATGGTAATAGAAGCAGGTGACTTTGCCGCGATATTTAGTGACGTTTCAGACAGAAAAAAATATTAAAATCGGAATGAGCAGATCAGTCTTTTTAAAGAATTTAAAGATCTGTGATTGGTCACAAAACTCCAATCTTTGTAAGACTTATTACTATTTTTTGTGAAGCACTCTGTGACAACTGTTTGAAGACAAACGTTGTAGAGTTGTTATAACTGATTTATAGGTTTTTATTTGATGATTCTCCCTTAAAACGATATGAACATTTTCGACAAGAGACATGTGAGGTGAAATGGAACAAACAAAAGAAACACTCTACCAGGCTGCGATGTGGTGTGGTTTGTGTCTGCTGCTCTGTTTCTTCAACTCTTTTCCTCTCCCACTGGTCTAAAGTCTGAAAGACAAAACATAAAAACACAACTTTGTTAAAAAAAAAATAGAATTCAGTTTCTTCAGACTCGTAACTCTACAGCATGTGTGTCTAAAATTCTAGATTGAGTTTAGGAATGCACCGATTCATTTTTTTCAGACCGATATCAATATCTGGGGTTCAGTATCAGCTGATACCGATCCAATACAGAAATACAGTGTTGAACATTTCTTTCTTTCTTTCTTTCTTTTTTCTTTAAATATGGACATAACTGTACTGAATTACACATTTTTTTGATAACTCTGCACCAGTACACCTACATACTAAATTCTTCATACTGAATTCTAAATGTAATGTAAAATAAATAGAGCTCGTGTCTTATTGGTTTGCTGTAACTGATACATAAGCAATCAATTAATTGCACGAAAAATTTAAATAAGCTCAATAATTTCCATTCTGATGATTCATATTTTTTGAAAGGCAATTTTGTTTGCAGAGATTCAATAATCCATTTTCAATTATTGTTTCAGTTGTTTGTGGTTTTTCTTTTCTTTTTACTAGTTTTTTTTCTTCATCATCGTACAATTATTATTATATTACATGAAAATGGAATCAAGTTTTTTCATTTATTGCAGTAATTTTTAGAACAAATTATTGTTCTGCAAAACTTCATATTGTGACAGACCTAGTGATATAAATGTAATTCTCTCGTCCCTTTGAATAATTTGTAGGATTTCAAATTGCAGTTCCATATTGCAATAAATTGTTTTATTATTATATTTAGTGATAAATATATATATATATATTAAAAACTATGTACAGTTACTTTTCAATTTACTTTTAGGTAGTCGGATGTGCCCGTCTTCTCTATTTAAATCTAGTGATTACTGAAGGGCAATATAATATACAGATTTCATATCTGCACTCTTTTGGTTGAATGCAGTATTTATTTCCACTTTGGCTTTATGTTGTTTAGTTTTTATTCAAGTACGATTTTTGTTAATGGAGACTGAGAATCCATTTTATTTTGGTTTTTGGTTGTTTTGTTTATTTAGTTTATCAGTTCCTGTGTTATGTGTTCTTTTGAAAATAAAGTGTATCTATCTATGGCAGGAAATTGCATGCATTATTAATCATTTCCATTAAATCAGTGTCAAAAGGTCTTGAAACAATATTATCGTTTATCGCAATAATTTTTTAGACAATCGCTCGGCAAAATTTGTTATCGTGACAGGCCTAGTCATGTGCAGTTGAAACAAGTTTGTATTCTTTCACAGTATGTTTCATTGCTTTTGAATAAAATTAGATTGGAACATTGAAGGTGCATTCGGATGCTGTCAGGTGTTATAAGGACACAAACGTGTTTTAACTGCACATGACACAGTGATCTCGAATATGAAGGACACATTTAGAGAGTTATCCTCCAAACTACAGGGGCTGATTTTCAAATCTCTGAGGACAAGTGAGAGACGTCGGTTAGGAGAAAATCAGTTTTAAGATCTGACTGGCTGAACAACCTTCCAACAGAGATAAAAATGACGATTGCTACGATTGTGAAGATCCAGACTGCGATGATTTAGTCAGACTAAAGAACATAAGCAGTTAGCAATAAAGTGACCCATCTCTCATAAAACACAACAAGTTGGCAACACTGTACAGCTGATGACAAAACAATATGCAGTCACCAAGGGAACCATAAGAACCATCTATAAACGCTTTTCCAGGCACCATAGATGAAAATTAATCTAAACCTTGCATATTTAAAGAATGCAGCATTTCTTTTCATTTAGAAAACAAGTTGAGAAGAAGCTTCCTCTTAATGTTACAAGACAAAAAGAGTCTTGTTATGTGTGACAGCCTCTCTGAATGGTGGGATTATGAAGGCACAGCGACGTAAGTCTGCAGCACACCCACCTTTGGCTCATCCAGCGGGCCGTTCCGGGCAGAAAGCCCCGGTGACGCCTCCATCTGGGCCGAGCTGTAGCTGTGGTTGGACGACGAGCCTGGTCCGTTCACCATGCTCTGCAAAGAGTGGTTCTCCTGCGCCAGCCTCTCCACCAGCGCCCGGGCCTCCTGGAAACGACAGCTGAGGAATTCCCGCTCCTCCCTGGTCCGCCGCTGCCATCCCTCCATCTCTTCGCAGCGCTGACGCAGAGCCTGGTTGCTCCTCCGCAGAGCCTCTGGAGGACGGACACGTACCAACGTTCAGTCTACGTCTTCTTCCAGCACAATCAATTACAAAAGCCAACTTTGACTCTACTACTGTTAATAATCAGAAGAGTTTGATATGGAACTGCAATAAGCTTGTGACAGTTCCGGTTCAGGTCACTGGGCTGTTTATTTTTAGCTGCGTCCAGCATTTATCAAATTACAAACTTTTCTAACTTTCTCACCGTACAGCCAGAGACTTAAAGAGAAGCAGCAAAAGCAAATGAGCTGGATTAGCAGAGCTTGCTAACAACTGATGATGTTGCTGTGGAACATCATCTTTGCTTGTGTGGAAATTGAGCTGTTAGCATCTCATGAGACTGTTATACAGCACCAGTCTTCTCTCAGAAGTTGCTTTAGATATGTTGCAACACAAATTCTACCATAGATCCTCCCCAACCACAGAACCGCCATCCACAACGACTGAAGGATAGTTAGATGACAGGAGTTACGGCAGCTTTTAATTTCCCTTTCGGGATAAATACAGCATTTTGAATTTTAATTTAATTGAATGACGAGATTTCACACTTTTCCTGTGTGTATATGGAATTTTTGGCAACTGTTGACTTCTCAACAGGAACAGAGTAATGCTGTTCCTTTGCATTACACTGTAAAAAATGGCAACATCCAAAAAAAAAAAAAAACTGTTGCAGCATAAACTACAAGAATGGATGGGAACAAGAGAACAAGATGAAGCTGACAGGACAAATCGTGGAAATATCTTGGATACAGAAAACTGCTTTTTTCATCATCAGTTTTTCTTTTTTTTTTTTTTTACAAAACGTTTTTATTTTTTTGTAAGTCAATACCTCGGAGCTGCTGGTTGTCGCCCAACAGTCTGGTCACCACTTCATTGCCAGCGAGCTCTGGTGGGACCCTGAGGGTCCCTCCGCTGTCCTCTCCAGACATGTCCCACTGCATGGGGCCGTCCGGCTGTGGCTGCACCATCTCTACAGAGGCAGAGGCAAAAGACAGGCCGATAAATATCCACAACTTAGGAAAGTATTACTGCAGTGGAAGAAGTGCAGGTAAGGCACAGTGCAAACACCTCAATTCATTTGCTTATAAGAGCCTTCACTCACTTTCAGTGCAGACTCTGTGTATGTATGATTTAGAGAAACACGTACACCGTCCAACAGCTATAAAGAGTACACTCCTGGAAAGTTTCTCACATTTTGCATAGATTGCGATAGATCAGTAATAAAGTAGTGCAAAATTGTAAAGTGGAAGAAAAAGGTCTTCACATTGTTTTAACAAACAAAAATCTGATCTTGTTTTTGGAGCAGGTATTCACCCTCCTTTTACTCAGATGCCCTCATATAAAATGCACTCTGACCCTTCAGAGTCAAATGGTTCACAACATTATGAAAGGCATCGATCGGTTGCCTTTGAATGAAATTATTAAGCATCCCTGGGATACGAGTCACTGAACCATAACCTGGGTCAGTTCCAAGAGCCACTTGTAAATAGGAGGAGAAGCTGCTCCAATCAGAAGAGAGGCTGCTGCATACCTGGCTTAAATGAATGGGTGACTAATTCTGTAGCAATTTGAAGCAAACTGAGGAGATTATGCAATCACCCAATCAGTTGTGCTGAAGTGGGGAAACATCTAAAACATGCAAGACAAGGGCTGGGGATAAGGGTGGGTGACATGGACTTAGGATTTTAGTGCGGTATTTTGTAGTACTATTGTGGTAACAAAGATTATGATAGAAAAAACTATTACTCATTTTATAGGTAATTGTTTGGCTGTGACTGCAAAACGCTGCATTTAATAATCATGTTTTTGAAACCACTGATATTGATGGTCTCATGAAAACAAACTACAGAGAAAACAGCAAAAATAACATTTTTGAGCATACATACAATTTCATTTATTATTTACAATCAATAACTGAAATTCATCATGACAACAATAAATCAAAATTCTTATTGTGATAAAAAGTTGTTCACGATAAATGATAGTCAATACGATGAATTCCCACCTCTAGTTGAGGAGCTAGAGGTGGGAGATCAAAGGATGTGAGTTAGAACATCCCAGAGTACATGTTATTAGAGAATCCGCAGCAACAATGGAAGATTTGTGTTCACTGAAGCGTCCCATTTAATCTGACTGATGTTTTTTGTTTTTTCAATTTACCATAAATATGCAACAACAACAAAACTCCGATTAATATAGCCTTTGAGGGAAAATATATGTTCTCTCACTCAACAACTATTCAATTCATCATTCAAAGGTTTCTGAGGTTGAGCACGTTTTCTGCAGATGAAGGTGGCCGAGTCTTACTTTCACTTTCATTTTAAATCTGACAGAATTGTCCTTTAGTGGGAGAAAACTATCAAGTGAGCCTGTTTCAGATTGTTAGGATCTTTGGAAAAATGCCAAACTTCCCTTCCGTGTGAGCAGTTTAACCTGCTTACAGGTGAACATGAGCGGAAAAAAAACATGACCTCATCACTCAAAGTGCCTCTGTTGGGCTGAAATCAACTCTCATGCCACAAAATAATGTGGAAAAACCGTTTAAATAAATAAAGCTGTGCATTATAAAAACACACCTCAGCGTACACGGAATCACCCAGGGACATAAACAAAACGTTTGACAGTTATATTAGGCTAACGTTAAACGTTAACGTCAAATGCAAAAGACTTTTACATATAACCAGGCGCAGTTATAGTCACAAACCACATCTTACCTTTTCTTCTCGTTTAGTTTTGATACCAGGAAAGAAACAGCTAAGCTGTCACTAAGAAACTGCCCTTCACAGTTTATTTAGAACAGCTGGCTAAAGCAGACAGCTAAGACCTAGCTAATTAGCTTGGTAAGCTAAAGTAGCAAACTGTCGGCAGGGCAAATTAAGAAGTTATTTTAAGCTAATATAAACGCCGGCCTAAATCAACGATCTAAGTATCTCCGGAGAGCCATTTTGTCCTGTTTTGTAACTTATTCCGAGTGCGCTGAAGGTTGACTGAAGAAATCTGCCGATTCGGAGTGTTGTTAGCTGGAGAACGTGTAGGTATTTTACCCTGCGCGTTGACTGTCAGGTACAACTAGCTCTGAGTCATCGAGGATGTTTATGGATCCAAATACACTGAGGTCACACGCCACCCACATAGCATTCTGAGAGTTTCCAGAGAGGAGGTAGAAGGTATTAGTAAATATAACAAGCATTCGCGTCAAAAAATTATATATATATATATATATATATCTGACCCCTGTCAGACCAAACACGTGCGTGTGGTCGGACACGTTTGTTTGTACTTTCAGTAAACTGTTAAAAAAGTACTATAATTTGTAAATATTTAAGAATATATTGTCTCATTAGTCATTAGAAGAGAAATCTTAAAATAAATTGAGTGATGAAAATGAAAATAAAGTGGTTATGATTCTCATGCAATTGAAACTGAAACACTAAACTTCGGTTTCAGAAATAGTTGAAGTTAAATCTGTCTGGTTATTCTGAAAACTAGAGTGTAGTTCTTTGTAAATGAAATTCTTGTGATGTGAAAGCAGCAAAGAAAATGTAATGCTGAAAAAAAAAGATTCCTCTTCCCACTTAATTTGTTTTACTTTAGAGGCACAACATAGTTTTTTTTTTTTTTTTTTTGCAACAATCCAGAACTTGAATCTGAAAATGATGTTACAGTCACTGTAACATCAGCTCTGGATGCAGCTGGTTGAGGTCGGTGCTTGTGGTTTGTGGTATTTGTTCTTGAAGGTGGAATTTCCAAGTTGCCACCCTGAAGTCACAGGTCTCCGTTTGAGCTTGGAAAGTTAAAGGCTCCTTGTCAATTCAGAAAGATTTGCTGAGTGTTATGCAGGAAGTAATAGTTTCAGTTATGAACCAGCTTTGGAAGCCTCTGAAGGTTTTGTGTCACATTGAATGAGTCACACAGACATCTTATGAATTAAAAAAAAATAAAAAAACTCTTTTGTGAACATGCTGCTACAAAATGCCAAGATTTATATCCTGAAGTGCAAACAACAAAGATGTGGACTGGAGACATGAGACTTGGAATCAAGTCAGACATCCGTCACAAGTTACATTACTTTGAATTCAACTTGGTAACGTAAATGAAAGACTTTGTTCTTGCATTGAACTTTCACTCAAGTAACTCATGACTTCACTTTGACATAATGGATTCTGAGATCAGGGTTGGTGAGGAACTTCAGACTTTCCAATTAATTTTCTGCGTCCTGTTGAGGCATTTCAGGCATAGACAGAGGCTGGTTGCCTTCATGTAGCAGGGTAACTTTGCTCTACAAAGAGTATATCTGGTAAACTAACTGCATGATTGACTTTATGAAATCATTCCTTCTGGGCTCAAAATAGACAGGTCACATTAATAAGATATGGACCTGTGTTTTGTTTGACCTTTGACCTTTTGGTTTATTTGTATGGGTGAAACTTTTTGTTTTCAAACCTGGAACTCAAACATGTAAATACAATAAATGTAACGTATGTTATGCTTACTAAATTGCCATTTAAGTATTGAATAAACTACAGAACTCATGAAATCTTCTGGAGTGTATTAGCTTTGACATGTTTAAATATACCTTGAAAATTTAGAAACGTCCACATTGGATGCTTCTAAATTAGCAAGTGATTGCTAAGAATCATTTAGTAATCACTTGCTAAGTGATTTTGCTAAGTTTATTTTTGGACTTTTATGCTACTTTTAATGTTGATGGATTAAATTTATTGTTGTTGCTGTTGCCTGTCTTGGCCAAAATGCTCTTGTAAAATAGATCTTTGATCTCTAAATGAATATGAAAATGTCACACAAAAAATAATTTCCAATAATCTTTAGGTGAAAACAAACCTAATTTTTACAGTATGATTTCATGGTGTTGTTGTTGTTATTACTATTATTATTATTATTATTATTATTATTATTATTATTATTATTATTATCCAGAATCTAGACAATCTACCCATTAAAGGTGCAGAAGATAATTAAACTACTGGGGAAAAAATAATTCAGATTTTTTTTTTTTTACCCAGAATTCTGAATTTTGATCTCAGAAAACTAAAGCCAAATTTCTGAGGAAAAAAAAAAAGAAGTCAAAATCCATAGAAAAAGACAGAATTCTGAGATTTATCAGGAAAAAAAAATAATTCTGAGATTAAAGTCAGAATTCTGAGAAAAAAGTTAGACATATGAAAAAAAAATATTTTACAGTATGATTTCTTTTACAGAAATTATACTGTAAAAGAGGGGCTTTTGCTTTGTTAGATGAAAACATTGTGCCTGTCAGTTCAAGCCCAGGGCGGACAGTTCTCCGGCTAGCAGGAAATCCCCTTCCTTGTTCCGCAGGGGAAGCTGCTGATGTATGCTAAAGCGAAGGAGGTGACATGATGCGTTCCGTCCCAGCCGCTGCTGTTACTATCCTGCTAGCCTGGATTTACCCCAGCTGTGGGCTGTACTTCCACATTGGAGAGACAGAGAAAAAATGCTTCATTGAGGAAATTCCCGACGAGACCATGGTCATCGGTAAGCTAGCAGCTGAGCTGGAGGCCAGCTAGCAGGCGGCGCTAACAGCTGCTCGTTGGAACGAAGATGCAGCATCAGACAAAGCTGGTTGGGCTGATTACAGTGATTCTGATGAAACGATGACATTTCTACTGTCCATGAAATTTGCATCTCTCTGTGATGTAGTAGCTAACTGCACCACACAAGTTTAATTCAATATACAGTTGAAACACAGAAGTTTGCGTACATCGAATAAAATGACACACACTGAATAAGAAGAAACAACCATCTTTTTTTTCTCTCACAAAATAAGTTTTGGTCTGATTTAACTTCAGACAGGGAGAAAAGGAAGGTGAGGTCTTTTTTTCTGTCTATGTAAACGTCTGGGTGTCCAGCTGTATGTTCCACTTTACTCGTTGTTCAGGATTTGATTAAAAGTCTCCTCATTAAGAGAAGGAGATGAAATCTACTGAAGAGCAGCGACAGAAGGCCAGTTGTTGGGGTTTCACTTTAGTGTGACCTGAAGGAAGCAGGTGGAAGTCACTGTCACACCATTACTGTCAGGGTTAATCCAATCATCCACAACAGAGCTGGACTGGTGACACTTTAACCACAGAGAGAGGAGAATCCATAACCAGAGGTCAGAGTGGTCAGAGGAATCCTCTAGATTGTTTGAAGTGGGGTTTTAAGCAGTCATCCATCTGAGCTGACACAGACTTTTCTATCAATGCTTGTTGTCTGATCAGCAGTACATATAATAAAAAGGCTTTAAATGGTTTTGAGCCATGCCTACTTTAATTTTAAAGAGAATCTGTTGAAGGCGCTAAAGATTAAGGCGATGGCACGGAGGCCTTTCAATAGGAAATAAATGAGATGGATGTAGCATGTCTCTCAGAGTGCAGTCTCGAAGAGTTTCACAGTAAAAAGTAACAAAAAGCAGCAAAAATAAGAGTGGCGTTAAGTTAAAGTTGTCACAAATATTTTCAGACTTGATTTTTAATCTACAGAGCAAAATAAAATAAAATGTATCCACCTAATTTTTGCATTCCTTCAGCATTGAAAATAAAGGGAAAAAAGAAATTTTTTACAAGTACTTTGAGAAAGTTTGAGAGTTTATACTCATAAAAACAAGCATAAAAAACCAAATGGAAAAATTTTTTATTGTGAAATCGTAAGTTAGCTACACAACACTTAGATCCTTTTTTTCTTTGCCTGTTAACACTAAATTAAACATTGGCTAACACACCCCAACTACTGATCTTCAAGTTTTAAAAAAGTCTACTATTTAATGATAGAAAATATTTTCAAAATAACTTCAAATACTAGAAATACCACCATGAACTTAAATTTATATTTTTGATGGAACATAGACATTAACTCGTCCCCTGCTGACAAACTGAGCAATGCTCAGTTGCTCAAGTTCAATAAGAACGTAGTCAGTAATGGGAATCATTCAGATTTATTGATTTAAACCCAGAAATATACCATGTCCAAGTAACAAATTCACGCTACTGTTCCTTTAAGAGCTGTGGGGTGTTCTGTATCTGGCAGGAAAATACCGGACCCAGCTTTGGGACAAACAGGCCGGTTCCTTCCTCCCCTCCACCCCTGGCCTCGGGATGCACGTCGAGATCAAGGATCCAGACACGAAGGTGAGCTCAGAGCCAAGGTGTCGCCATGACACCCAGTGTGTCACTCACCACGGCAACCTAAAGCTCCTGGTCTCGGTGTGTTCCAGATCATCCTGTCCCGTCAGTACGGCTCCGAGGGCCGCTTCACGTTCACCTCCCACACCCCTGGAGAGCATCAGATCTGCCTGCACTCCAACTCCACCAAGATGGCTCTGTTCGCCGGAGGGAAGCTGGTAGGAAAGTTGCCTCAGACAGACAATGACAATGGTTTATTGACTGATTGATATTTAATTAAAGAAACAGCTTCCATGTGGATGTTTTGTCTAATTTATTTTAGCTTAAAACTTAACTTTCTGTTGTATTTCATCAGCAAATTGGAAAAGCATTCACATTACAACCTTAAGCGTTAATGTATTTTACTGGGATCTCATACACAAACTAGTGCATAAATGCAACCTGGAAGAACAATAATGATTTTCAGTGTTTTTATGAATAAAAACCAGAAGTTGAACCAGTAAGTCAGTACTTTTTAGAAGTCTTTTGGAGGATGTATGTTGTTTATTGATCAGTTTTTTTTTGTTTTGTTTTAATTGCTTAAGCTCAGACACATAATGCAGAACACCTGTGATGAGAAAATTTCAATTCCTGTTACAAATTCTCAACAGGCCGTTCTGTTGTGCAAATATGCTTTTATAAACCATTCTGTTGTAGCTCTGGGTTTATGTTCAGGGAATACCTGGAGGTTTCCCTTCAGAACTGGGTTGTATTTAGCTCCATCCATCAACTCTGATGATGGGAGGATAGACCTGCCCTTGCTGAAGAATGCATCCCGACAGTATGATGCTGCCACCATTATATTTTATGGTGGGGGTGAAGTGTTGTGTTTTTTATGTGTACCAAAAAATTCCGTTTTGGTCTGTCCGACCAGATGTTTGCCGTGTCCAGTAAATGGCTCGTTGCCATCATGAATTTCAGTGGTGGGCAGACTTCTGCTAATGTGTTAATGGCGAAGCTAATACTTTGTGTAGCGCTTTTGCTGACTTTGAAAACATTAACGGTTTTTAGCTTCCCTTAAATAAGTTTATATGGATAAATGCTGAAGCGCTAATTTACTTGGCTGTTTTGTAAACTTTCAGTTTGATATCCGTGTTGAAGTTGCGACTGCTAAGAATTATTTAAGTAGTTAGAAGTCCGTGTTCATGCTTTTACTTTGAAGAGACGGTTTACGCAGCAGTTCCGTTTTCTCTCCTGGCACCTCTTCCCCCTCCCCCACCAATACATTTATTTAACTCAAGAAACATACAGGAAGAAAATAAAACACGGAGAACAAGAAATGAACATAAATGCAATATTTAAGGGAATTATTGAACATGTAAATCATAATGTCAAGTATATTGCTAGGATTAGCAAATGCTAGTGCTTTAGCATTTGTTTCTGCTATATATTGTGTTGATTTAGCATTTTAGTGTTAGCAAAGCTAATGTCTATGACTATGCTTACCTTTTATTCAGCGGTGCACATTTTTACATTATTTATTTATTTGTTACAAGAAAAATTTTTGCGTTCAGGTAGAATTTTCCTTCAATTTCAGCCTTATGTACTGCTTTGTGTTCATCACATTTTTTTCCCATCATAAATTGCTTTTTTCTCAGCCTTCTCACACCAATCAGTAACTCCTCTGTAATGTTGCAGCGAGTCCATTTGGAGATTCAGGTCGGAGAACACACCAACAACTACCCTGAAATCGCAGCGAAAGATAAGCTGACTGAGCTGCAGCTGCGAGTGCGACAGCTGCTGGACCAGGTGGAGCAGATCCAGAAGGAGCAAAGCTACCAGAGGGTCAGTTCAGAAAAACAAAACAAAAAAGAAAATCTTTGAGATGTTTACCAGAGCCACTTAAGCCTTGAGCTCACTGCGCTGGTTTGTGTCTGGCAGTACCGGGAGGAGAGGTTCCGCATGACGAGCGAGAGCACCAACCAGCGCGTCCTCTGGTGGTCCATCGCTCAGACCTTCATCCTCATCGTCACTGGGATCTGGCAGATGAGGCACCTGAAAAGCTTCTTTGAAGCCAAGAAACTGGTTTAGCACGTTCTGGGAGATGAGAGAAACACGATGGACTAAAAGGAGGAGCAGACCCAGTCGGCAGCCGTATCCGGTACCAGTTGATCCACACACCAGTCCTGGGAAGCTTTTAGGTTTTACTTCGTAATGTTTTAGGTTTTCTGTGGAAGCGCCGCATTCCAGTTACATTTCCACTCGTGTTTAGGTTTTTGGGAGTTTTTTTGGACCACACTGGACATTATTTTGTTCTTTATGTGGGTTTTTTCACTAAAGGATTTCTGTGAAAGACGGAGAATGTTAAAACTGTTAAATGAAAATAACTTAAGTTTGCTTATTTAGTTTGCTTTGTTACTGTTTCGTAACAGCCTTCAGCTGTGTTCAACCTGATTTCTGACGTGTCCAAATATTATCCTGATACACGAACAGTCGGTTTGCAATTTCAGGACATTTTCAACTCTGTCGTTAATATTTCTTTAAGATAGGAGACGTCAGAGCTTGACCTGTTGAATTTGGTTTCCTGACATGGAACCTTTCTAAAGCCTGTTTGAGGTAATCAGTCCACCTTAAACATCCTGCTGACATCAGGGGCCATATGAGCTTTCAGAACACAGAGCTGAGATTGTGGAACCAAGGGGGCGTGGTCTGTAGCGGTGTTCCTGGAGCTGTGTCCGATATAAGACGTGTGGAACCTTTTCCATCTGGCTTGTCGTCATGGAGGCCCTCTGAAGGTATTATCAGTACAGGCCACATTGTTTATTGGGTGAAAGGAGCTTAACTGTGTAAAAAATAAATAAATAAAAATGATTAAATTGGTTTAAAACTAACAAAAACATGTAACCAATTAAAGTCCTACAAGAATATTGACTTTAGATTTCAGCTGCAGCCATTACATACGTCAAAATGTATTTTGATTCCTCTCAATTTTGCTTGAATTTAAACATCAATCAGTCACAACGTTGTGACCAGAAGCTCAAATAATCTGTCCAAAAACAACTTTTAGCAGTTGAGGTTTTAACTAGGACCATCTGGAGGTTTCCCGGGGTGTTTCATCCTGGAATGTCGGCGACACGTTCTTCGTGTCTCTGCAGAGGCCATGAAGGCTGAATGTCCATCTCAGACTTTAGGTGCTTTCAAAAGAAGTGTCACATGAAGCCATACACCAGGACATGTAGTAACCGATTAAAAGGACAGAATTCTCCAGTGATTGGACTAGACCATATAAGTGTACTTGAATTTTAGAACGTTAGAGCAAGCCCTTGTTTCTCTCTTTTTGTAGTTTCTTTATCCTCGATCTCATGCATGATATGAACATTTATCAGCTTGTTGACACATTCGGAGGCAGGAAGCGGTTAATATGATGACCTAGGTAAAGGTTTTTATAACACTTCCTATTTCTTGATTAAAATTAGATAAAAGAAAAAACTCATAAAATAATTGTAAACGTTTTAGCCAATGTGTTTCACTCATACTACAACACACGAGTTCATGATTGTTGGTTTAGGTGTTGAATGTTCTTTGGTGGTTGTGCAGTTTTGCTTTTTCCTTTTACTAAAAGTATTTTGGGCTTAAACTGTTCAGTCACCGTCAGTATTTTTTTTTTTTTCAATAGATTGAATGTTTGATCCACCAGTCCAGGTTTTTCTGCTGTGTTTTCATCATTCCAGTGGTGGACACAGAGTGGTGTCAAAATTTTCTTTCCAGGAAATATTTTTTTTTTTTTAAAATCCCACCAAGTAGGGTAGAGATATTACCGACATTACTTATAACATATATGTATACATACATACATACATTTTCTTACCCTTTTAACACTATTAAAAAAAAAAAAAAAGCCAAATCGCTGCTTCAGTTAAACACTCCACTATTCTGCGCTGTGTCACCATTATCGTCACATGACCAAACAAATACCACAACATCCCTCCTACTGCTACTTTTAAAAAAAATGATGGTAAAATGGCCGCTACCAATGTTTGACTCTGTCCTGCTCTCAAGTGCTTAGTCAAAGTTTCGGTTCATGGAAGTATGGTGGGGGGGAAAAATGGAAACATTTGGTTTTGCTGGTACTTTATGCTTACAGCTGCACTAAAGTCTTATAAATGTGAAATGGGGAGTGAATCTAAAGGTTTTCCTCCAGATTGTTTAAGGTTTTAGCTCACAGACTGTTTTCTGCAGGCTGGTGTTTCATCAGTTTATTTATTTAGCAGTCACAAAACGCCAGGTTTGCCATTTTGGGAGCTGATTTATCAATCCAGGGCAAATCGGCTCGAAATATCCAGGAGTTGAAATATCGTATGGTGATAACTCATAAAAGAAGACGTCAGTTCTAAAAATTGTTTTTCAATATGTTTAATTTAAATTTGATCTGGATTTCATCCTGAAATGCTTAATAAAGAAACTTTGTCCAAAAGATGTCCACGTCTTATGCTTAATATGCCACTTCCCCTCCGCCCCCTGCAAAAGGAATAAATACACAGCAATTAGCTGATATTTTCAACAGTAAAATTTATTGCTTGGCTTTGGCCTCTCCTCAAAAACCAAACCAAACGAAGCTGAAATGCCTTATTGACAGTAAGGACACGTCTAATCACAAGTTTACCTCCTATTTTAGAGTTTTTTTGTGTGTGTGTTATTTTTTATTCCACTGACACTTTTATATGAGAACAGGAAAACACTGCATTCCTCAGAGGAAACTGCTGAACGTCACAGCTGGCAGCTTTGAAAACCAAACATTTGCATAGATTCACTTTCTCTCATCTGGAATAACACACCACTGAACAGACACAAACACACACACATACACACACACACACACACACACACACACCGAACAGAAACAAAACCTCCCCTCGGATTTGTCGATATCAAGAATAAAATCTGAGACATTTGGCACATTGTACGAAACCATATCAAATGCACGGTAATTGTTATAAAGGGATAAACAATTTATTAAATCAAATCTTTGTTTTACAAGGAAAACGGTTCATTGGAGCGAGTGGAACGTTTGACCTCACATTGTTCAGTTGGAAAAATAGAAAACAATGAACCAGCTCAATTATTTCCTATTAGAACGCAAGAGAAACGGATTTCATGAAGCCAGTGTCTTTTTAATAAACTGTATCAGCGTAATGGAAAGTAAAAGGCTTCCATATGTGTAAAGTGTGTTAACACCAGTTACATATTTTCCTAAAAACAAACAAAAACAGAGATCAGTACTAAATGTGAGGTCATGTGGACTAGCTGTGAGCAGTCAGTATCCTACCAGTGGTAGATCTAACAATCATGCCAGTTCAGGGAATCCAAGAGAAATTCTCACTTGGGAGTCAAGAATAACTACCATGAAGAGTCAGAACAATTGTGCAACAGTTACTTTTTGATAGCTTGGAGGACAATGAAAGTGTAAGATTTAGAAAGAAAAGACCACAGGCCTTATTCTGGAATGAATAATATGTACAGAATATCCGCTTTTTAAAGAGCCACAACAACTCCTGGTGCATATGTTATAGCTCCATATGGATGTTAATGCTACATATCTCAATAAACAGTGACCCAACTGTGCAACAGTCTCATTAAATATGAGGTGCAAAAAAATGTTTAAATAGCATTAATCAAACAGCTAGATAATCTCTGATTTGAGAGTTGTGGAAGATTTGAGCCTACTAATTGTTACTGGACTGTTGTCAACTTCATGGAAGATACTGACTGCTGACATCTAAGTCACTGCCGCAAAAAAATCTTACTACATCTGAGTTCCTGTTTTTCATTGGCTTGAATCCACTGGTGGTCACTGTTTAAGTTGGAAGTGAGAGCACTCCAAGCTAGAAACAGCTGCTAGACACAACTGGTAGAGATGGAAAAGACATCTTATCTCATTTAGTTCTTAACTGAATGTTAATTTAATGATTAGAAAAATCTAAAAGGGGAAAGAAAGTTTATTATTTTGTGACTACTTTTTTTTATATAACGATGTAAGAAGGCTGCAGTCCTAACTCCAAATGTATGTTAGTTTTTTTTTTGTTTTTTTTTTGTTTCCCCCCCCAAATGTCCTGGAGGTGTTTTTAATAATCTCCTTTTAGTGTTCAGATACGGTGAGATGGTGCATCTTCTTAGCAGCTTCTTCTGACACCGTCTTGGTTGTTTTCTCGGGGCTCGGAGCCGGACTGGGAAGGGGACTGGGATTTGGAGTGGGATTGGGGGTGTTCAGCGCACTGTTGGGGTACTCCCTGTTGCCGAAGATGATGCTGCCGACTCGCACGTTGGTGGCGCCCACTTCGATCTTGAATCCGCAGGAGAGAGTACAAGTCAGACCAAAGAGGAAAGAAATGTCCTTAATTGAAGTGCTGTTCAGAAAGTAACTTTGAAATTCCAAAACAGTGTAAAATGGAAGGTAAAGGTAAAAATTTAGCTAGCATGCTCCAGTGGAGGGCACACTTCCACTAATGCGCTAACGGCAGAGCTAATCTTTCCTTTTAGCAATTCAGCTAATTGTGAAAATTAGCTTCCCTTAAGCTAAGCTGTAAATTTTCAGTTGAATAAAAGATCTTGTTTATCAGCTGTTAAGAATTCTTTAAAATAGTTAAGTTTGTATTGATGCTTTTATTTTGAAGTGGATGAAAACTGTTTGCATGGCAGTTCTGTTTCCTCTCCTCATCTCACATTTAATATAACCAGTGCTCGCACTGCTTTGTCATAACAAGCACAGATAACTTACCGCATGTTCAAAGTCAGTGGACATGCCCATGCTGAGCTCCACCTCCTCCATGGGCAGCTTCAAGCCCTCACACACCTCCTGCCGCCGACTCAACAGCATCTACAGGACGATTTAGACCCCAACCTTTAATGTACGTAAACATGAAGTCCAAACTTGACTTTTTACTGTTGCAATTAGATAAATAAAAACAGCATAAAATGCTTGAGGGCAACAGAACTTTCTATCTGTATGTATGGTGATGGTGTTTTTTAATTACGACTCCCCTCTTTTTCTACCTACAACTAGCTGCGATTAGTCACTTTTTGGGTCGTTTTTTTTATTGCCTAGCCAGAATTAAAAAACCAATCACTTTAACAGAACCTGACCGCATGAAGTAGGGCCTTCATCAACATTAAGACTCGGTGGGAGCTGTTACTGTATGCTCAGATGAAAAAACACACGGTGAAGCTTCTCAGCAGTGCCTATCTAAACTACTCCAAGAAAGCCTCAACAAATCATCCAGGAGGTGAAAACTACTTTTTGGTATTTACCAAAATTTGTTTGATGACCTGGAGAATTTAAAGGGCTGTATTAAGTATTTTCCAGGCACATGGTACCATTTTAAAGCACAATAACGTAACTCTGTTACCTTCAGTTATTATGAAAACGCAATATATATTCGAAATAATTTAAAAGAAATATGAATTTTCACCACAGCCATATTTGACCCCATAAAATTGACATATGACTCTTTAAGGACATTCCACTTCAGGACATTATCACGTCAATGCTTCTCATTATGCTGTTTACAACCGTTCTTAGCAGCATTAATAAAAAGGACAGGCACAAAAACAAATAGACTAAGAAGCAGTTCGTATGATGAGCTCAGCAGACGTGCAGTTCCACCAAAGTGTGTGCAAATGGCTGCTGCCTCTAGTCTGGAGGAGCGGGGCAGAGGGTAGACCCAAATAGGCTGTAACCCAAAATAACTTTGGAGCCTCCAGAATGAGCTGGGGAGTGTTGCTGGGAACGGGGGTGTCTGGTTTTCCCTCCAGGACCTGTTAGCCCTGTGACCAAAATCCAGTTTATTAGTTGACCGATGGGCAGACTCTAAAAACATCATTTGAAAAGCTAAAGTAGTGGAGTAAAGTGTCTCACCAAGACTCATAAAATCACTCATAAAATAATATCCTGACATACTCTGAGCTCCCTCAGTTGTATTAACATGTGAAAAATGTCCTCGATTCCTAGAAATGAACTGACTTTCTCTGAAGGTTTGTACCTGAAAGTCAGGGTTGGGCCCCAGTGTGAGGTCATAGCCGTAGCGACCGATGGTCATGAGTCCTGAGAAATGCAGGGCGGAGCACTGCGACACAATGTGTTTAACCGTGTTGACCGTGTCCTCCGGCGGCAGGCCATGTTTGCCTGAAACCAAACATGCAGAGCCCTGGATCAGCAAATGCAATCTGGAGCTTCATTTCTGTGATCAGCGACACTCACTCTGCTCTCCACTGGTGTTGACCTGCACCATGACCTTTAACCTCTGGCTGCTCGCTCCTCGGAGACGCTGCCACGAGGTGTTGACCTTGTCGGCCAGCTTCGGGGAGTCGATGGTCTCCACGAGGAAAAGGTTAGGGACGCCTACAGGACAAGACGACTCGTGACGGTTTGCAAACAGGAAGCTAATGGAGGAACGACTAGCAGAGCTGATGCCACTCACCCAGCAACTTGTTGACGTTGTTCTTCTGTAGGTGGCCGATGAAATGCCACTTGATTTCTGGGCATGACTCTAAAATCTAGATAAGGAGGAAGAAGGACAGTTGTAAAAGCTAAAAGGTCAAAGTCTGAACTCCATCCTCTGGAACATGTGAACCTACCAGTGGATCTGACGCTTTGTCCACGAGCTCATTAACCTGGAAGGAGAGACGTATAGAGGTCAGTCTCTCTATCCATTCCTTGATGGCCAGCAGCATTCCATACTTACATAGTTCTCTCCAAAGTTGCGCTGTCCTTGCCTGTAGGCCTCCACAATCATGTCTGGGGGTTTGGTCTTGCTGACAGCTACAAGGCGGGGCACCACAGCGGGGAGCGTCTGAGGAAGGACAAACTATCCATCATCTGAATCGGTGGATGAGCTTTGAGGTCGGTGCAGGTTGTTACAGTACCAACAAAAACCATTTACACTATTCAACTCTTTCAGATTCTGTCGCATTGTTTGTTATTATCATGGAAGAGTGGCAAAAGGAAAGGTACTGCTGGAAGAAAACCATCAAAATTTCTGCTTGCCCTTTGCCAGAACTCATCTAAGGGACAAGATCAGTCGATGCGTACATGCACCAGCACCACGGGCCTCCGACCACCACAGGCAGGTAAAGTGACTTGCCCAAGGACACAGCAACAGAGACAGACGGAGCAGGGATTGAACAGGCAACCCCCTCATTGCAGAACAAACACCAACCACTGTTGCCACCATTGCCCCATAATTTAGGATAGCAGTAGTCACCCCCCTTTTGCCAACTAAGGCCTTTTCAACACATAGTCAGGTCTTTATAAAAACAAATATCTCTGCCATATTGTTTAAAAAGATTTTATCGTACAAGCAGGATCGGTTTAAGAAAAGTTTTCATCCACATGAACCTGGACAAATCCATCTTTGAGTGTTGTTTTAAACATACCAAACCCGCAGGGGGCAGTGTGGTGCAAAACTAAAACCTGTGTCAACCAATCAGATTGCTTCAAAATAACTATGACTTCCTGTTAGGAGTTAAACATGGCGCTAGCAGGTTTATTTGTGTGGACAGATATATGGGTTGAACTAGTTTCAAATAGCGTTTTTGAATATAACGTTAATAAAACACAAGACTATCAGTTGAGAATCATGTCGCAACAAATATGTGGGTATATTGGCAAATTATTTGTTGGAGACTGTAAGACCTACACACAGCAAACACCTGCAGAGTTTTCTTGGATCTCCACTTTGGTCATTATTAATCGCTGTTAGTGATAATAAATAAGTTTTTGTGTGGATGAAAGGCTAATGCATAAAAATTTATTTGTAACATTAAGTGTAGTCTAGGCGTTAAGTGATTTTGATGCAATTTAGTGACTTAACACAAAAAAAATTGGTAAAGGCCAGGTCAGGTTGTTTTTTTTTCCAGTGTATTCCTAACAGAAAGATTTAGATCAAAGCATATTCATGTGCTGTAATGGTCCAGTCAAAGTCCAGACGTAAGTCCAAATGGGAATATATATAAGACTAGAAAAGTGTTCACTAAACATCTCCATCTAATGTGACTCACATGCTATAAAAACAAAATGGCAAAAGATTCAGTCTGAAGACAAAGAGCAAAGCTCAGAGACACACTCCCCAAGAATATGTGTGGTGTGGCTGGAGCGGCAATGACTGAATAGAAATGCGTACCACACTTTTCAGATTTATATTTGCTAAAAAGCTTGAAAAACACCATGATCCTTTTAGTCCACAAGTATGAGCTACTCTGTACTGGTTGAGATGCTGTGAGGGACCAACATCAGGACCAAAGCGGCACAGTGTGCTGTATTATAAATAACTCTGACATTACCTTCATTCAAATAACTTTGAGAATCACATCTTGTGTTGGTATAGTGACTTTTTTATTTCTGGTGGACTAGCTGTTAGTTCCAAATGACTTTGGTTGTCCATATGTCTGATACAACACTGGTCCATCTCTAGAGTTTAGGAGCCTTTTTATACCTTGATGCTTCGAGAAAGAGAAAAATTCTGAAACAGCTTAATTAAGCCAAATGAAAATTATCGACAGAGATTAATTTAAAATAGTTTAAAAAAATAACAAGAAGGTCTCCGTGATCTAAGACAAACTATCAGAAATTAGGGTCATCCTGGTCAAAGCTGACCACCTGCTGTGATAAAAACACGCTACTCTGATTGGGTCAGCTTAATCCACAAAATGATGCTAAGAGATGAACGTGCATCCACAGAATGAAAGGATCCTCGCATTAACATGCTGTCACTTTAAATCACGAATCGTGTTATGAAAGTGCTGCTACAGGCTCGAGTGCCTTCCATCCAAAGGTTGAGATGTTTGGCAGCCTTGCATAACCTCAGCTCTCTCCACCGCCTCGCTGTTTTCCCGCCTGCAGATAGCGCAGCATCAGAGAGGCGCTCCCGGGGCAGCTGTTACCTTGGGCCGCCGCGCCGCCGCCTGCTTCACCCGCTCCAGCACCGACTGGACCGCCTTCCCAACCTCCTCCGACATTGCTACTTTCCACATACCGTCAAAACGGCTACGAAACACTACGTAAAGGAGACGCAACGTCTTTGACGTCAATACGCTTTCAAAGTAAAAGTCTACCTGTAGGACGGAAGCGCAGACAGCGCCCTCTGTTGGTTAACCCTTAGAGTTTCACTTTTGAGAAGTACATTCAGTATATCTTTTACAGAAACATATTTTGTCAAATGTTTTTGTAATGTATTGGAGCTCAATATGTATATTTTTGTTCTGTATACATACCCGTGATACACTTTTGTTGCACTGATAAGAGCAGGTTTGTTTAAGTAACTAAAGTAAAATTTTCAAACCGTTTTTTAAATCATTTGTCTCCTTTAACGAAGTCCCTTAAATCACTTAATAACCACTAAAATGGGGCATTTGTGTCTATAAGGTTTTGATTTTCTCTTAATATGCCGCTGTACATTATTGTTTGTTTAGATGCAATTTTTAAAACATAAATCATGCTACCATGTTGATTCTAGAAACATTGCTTTTTCTGACTAAACTGAACAAGCCAGACTCATTTCTATCAAACACCTTACAACAATTGTATATATCGTACCATTCCAACTTTCAGATGCTGTAGCTTATCTATGCACATGCCGTTTTACAGCTTGTAGAAGTAGGAAGTAACTGCAGTTCAGGAATTTTGATGAGTCCATCTTGTCTTGAGGATTTCCATTCAAGGTCAGCTTAAAGAAACAGCTACTTTTGAAAAACATCCATCTAAAAAAATAAATAAAACCCCCAAATCAAAATATATATAAAATAATATACCTAGATAATATTTACTTTATATTTACTTTACACTCATTTTAACTAAGTGGCTATTATAAAACAATAAATTCATTATAATAAAAAGGACAGGCACAAAAACAAATAAGGAAAATTTAATTTATTCCCATTAAACCACAAAACATCAAAATGAAGAGAAATTCGCCATCACTCAACTGCTGAGCCCGTAGAACAAAAACGTAAAAAAGAACAAAAGATAAAAACTGTAGCTCATTCTTTCCACCATCCTCCTCTCTTCTCATACTCTCTCTAAAGCCTCCAACATGATGATGCTGTTTCCTCTGATAACCTGCAGCAAACGAAAAAAACATTTATTAAAATACAAAATATCAAACATTGCATTCTTTTAAATACAATCAGTAGTTTTAATCATTAATAAGTGACATTAGGACCCCAGAGAACAACGAGGGTATCTGGGTGGTTTCTCTCAGTGTCGGTTATCAGATTAACTCGCCGTTTCTCAGCTAATAAACATTAAAAGCTGAAGCGGGTTCCTGAGCTACGAGGTACTGACCACCATGCCGATGGTGTTCTGCTGTCCACCCGGACCCATCTCCAGACAGTCGTCCATCACCAGGTTCATGAAGGGGTCGAACCCTCGTAGGATGCCCTGCACATGCCTCCCTCCGTTCAGCTTCACTGCAACACAAACCCAGAACCTCTCAGAAGATTTTTAAACCACATTAGACGCCAGAAACGAAACAATAAGCTAAATTTATTCCAGTTCAGTTTCCTTTGGACCGTCAGATTTTTTTTTTTGTGAGGGTATTAAGAGGCCTACTTTTTTAAAAATAATTTTGCTATCAAAAAAAGAAAAGAAAGAAATTACAACTACAATTACAACCAGGTAGTAGGAACAAAATCCTAAACAAGCACAAAATTTGCATAAGTCAGTTTTTCTAAAGGACTGATAAATAAAAATTACCAGTCATGTTATTGTAAGGTTAAAGTGAAATTTACTGATTCATCAGAAAATGTGACTACTGAAAATATCAGAGGTTGGGAGGTTTTTCCACAACAGAAAAGGTGTTTGCTCATATAAACCAGTTTCCTTTTTGACAATGTGAAATGCTTTGTTACAAGCAGTCGGCTCCAGATATAGTGTTTCATCTCTTTAGATCGAATTTACAAAAAAAATATGTTGAAGTTAGAACAGTATAACATAAAGGAGATGATAAACATTTAGTGAAAAAAAGAGAAAAGAAATAAAAGGTCATTTCAAGCAGAAGCAGCAGATGACCACATCTGCTGCTTCTGAAGCAGCAGATGTGTCAAAATATAAAATTTATATGGACAAAACAGGAGGATGGAAGGAACAGTCGAATGATAGACATGTAGCTGAACAACGACGATCAAGAACAAGACCAAAATCCAACTGTTTGTGAAGCTGCTCACCAACCAGGTAGTAGGAACAAAAAGCCCAAAATTATAGTATTAAAAACCTCTGGTACTGTTGTATGGAGTAGTAGTGGCATAAAGAAGTAATCCTAAACAAGTTAAAAGAAATTGTGTGTTTAAAAGGCCAATCAAGTACTAAACTGATCAAAACAATTTTATTTATAGAAATTCTGTAACTGAAGTCAAAAATATAAAGCTATACACAAATTGTGGTAGTTCAAAACACGATGACAAAAATAAGCTACGAAAATGACAAAAACAATATTTAGGCAGAAGAAATACAACTCCAAATCAGATTTTCTCCATAAAGCTGTGGAAACCATTAGGTAATAAAAATAATCATGTTAGAAGATGGTAAAATACTTAGTGACAGCCACTATTACTGTCACAACAGGATCGGTACATAAAAATATTATAACAATGGAGCTTGTCTAACAAACTAGAAGTCTTAATATACACTGGAGATGTGGGGGTTTCTTTTTGCTTTAATCATGGCTGCCTGTCATTTAGCGAAATAATTAGAGGACAAACCACTCCTATAAGTATTTCATTGCTCAAAAAAAGTTGAGCAGTTACTAGCCACATTTGCCTCTGGCATGCTACAAGCTAACACTTTAACACAAAAGTGCATGTGTTTGTGAATGAAATTTGAACCATACTCACAGGAAAGTTTCTTGTCCATAAACCTAAAATAGAAAGACATTTTCTGTAAATGAAAGTCATATTCAGGACAGTTCCAACATTGCTAATGTTAGCATCCTGCCACTGAAAACAATACAGCTGAAATAATACCCTGCTTTCATTTCTACCAAGAACAAAAACAGTCAGAGTACCGTTCCCGCTTTGTATTGAACCCAAGTAAACTTACTTCTTAAGCTCTGGTGGATGTGCTTTGCTCATTTTGTCTTTAGTTGCAGAAAGCCTGTATGCTAGCTGTTCGTTTGACAAAGCCGCGGAAGGAAAGCGTGCATAGAGTCAGAACGGAAGTTGCCTGACGTAATTGTGAAAAGGGCCTATCAGCTTATGCTATCAGCGACCGGTTTCAACGTTCCAATAACCACACACCGCCCCCAAAAGGCCAGGAGGAGGCAGAGTCTTGAAGAACACGAAGGGAAGCAGGTTTTGTAGAATCACTGAAAACATGTTTAATGTTGAAATGTGATGTTTTAATCCAATTCAAAAGTATTATATAGAACCGTTTTCCCATACACTTCAGCGCGCCTTACGCTCCTTCACCTCGCGCACGTGACGAGGTGGGGGGCGTCACGGGGGTGGCGTATGTTGTCCACGCTCCTTCAACCTTCTTTCGGGGGAGAGAGGGGCGCCGATTTATGTTTTCGCATCCACCTGAATAATGTGTAGTTGCGCCACTGTCAGGTGAAGATATACGAGAAACTTGTCCAGTCAGTCTACATATTTTTAAATACAATTATTCACAGTCTAGTTCAATATAATTTCAAAACAATTCAGACAGAAAATGATGAGCAGGGGGTAAGCTTCTTAAGGGCAGTGCAGGTCAATAAAGTGAAAGAGAACTTCAGGAATTGATTATCTGTACAACCCTATTGTGCTGAACAGCTGATAGCACTGCTGCTCACCCAGAAGAGCTGGCCCAAGTGGCTGGGAAGAGGGAAGTCTTGGCTTCTCCAATAGGCTGCTGTCACCATAGCACCATCCCAGATTAAACAGATGATGGAAGTTTTCAGAAACTCTGAAGTTAAAAGGCATACATTCCAAAAATGTAACATCTTAAATAATTAAGAACCAATATCTATGCCATATGTGGCTTTGTTAAATTCCAATCCATAATTTTTCCAATGAACAAATGCACCAAAAGCTTTTTTCCCCCCAAAAGAATTCTCAGGCTGACACAGTACTGCAATAAACCATTTTATTTAGGGCATTATAAAATTTTTAAAAAAAAGTCAAGGTCTTTATGTGATGTTAATAAATTCCTTGGGTACATATACAAGAGGCCAGTCATGTTAAGGCAGAATATAATCCACTATCAAACCTTAATACCAGTCTCACAATGAGAAAAATTACAAATATTTCAGCTGTATAGTCATTTTATTCTGTCATCTATAAAGCAGTATGAACCAATTTATTGAAAAAAAAAGTTATAAAATAACTTATTTTCACAGTAGCACCTTAAAGACAGTATCTAAACAAAGAAAAAAACAATGCCAGCTGCTTCTCAACTGCTGTTAATCCACATGTTTGCATAGGTGAGACATTCAAGCCAACTGTCTCAAACTGAATCTGAACTACAGAGAACAAGTATTTCCATGAAAGATGCTTGGAACAGTTCAGCTGAACCAAAACCTCCACAGAAGCTGGACACAGCATCAGCCCAGAGATTTGTTACACCACTCAGACAGGAAATGCAAGGTTGAATTTTCGTTCAAATTGAAGTATCTTGTAGCAGTTTGTTCTACTGGGGGGAAAAAAGAGAACATTTGAAGGGGGGAGGAAATACTTGGCACACATCCTACAACCATTCTCTGCATCAGCAGCTGCATTTAATCCAACTTTAGAGACAGTTTCAAACACAAACAACAATTCAAATCAAGTTGTGTTGAGGACTATTGTGTCTTCAGAAGTATATAGTATGCTTCATCAGCATAATAGCACACATTGCTGCAAAGCATTTAATAAAGTACTTCAAAAATGTGCTGGGAAAAAAAAATAGAAGTCATTCTAGAATCCACAAACGCATAGAGATCCAGCAGGATCCTTCTGATGTGATTCAATCAGGGGGAAAAGATGATCTGATGAATGCATTTATTCACTTTTTAAGGCAAATTGGACATTTGACAAAAGAACAAAAATCCATTTAGCTAATGTCAACTGTAGTGTGTAGAGATTTAAACCCATCAGTGAAAAGCTGCTGTGGTTCATGAGCTGATGACTCTGTGGTAATGCTGTTTCTGATTGCCATTTCACATTTGCGCCTAACCGGTTTAGTGGCGATGCTTGGTCCCATCATCAGCAGCTCTGTTTAAACTGAAGGATGTCATTTAAACCAATCAGAATCCAGAGATCAGAACACCTAAAAGGTAATCTGTGGTTAAAGGCTTACATGGACTTCCTTTAGACCCTGATATGTTGCTACAGGATAACATTCAATCATAAGCTCCATCAGTCAAATAGTTACTTTCACACATTTTAGCATTTTCAGGTCTCTTACACCAAGTTGACATGTTCAGCACCTGAACGCATCACAACCCGACTCAGGGAGCAGAACCAACGCTCTGGGTCCAGCCGCTGCTGTCCGTTTGGCGCATGAGGAAGCTGCAGCTGGCGGTCAGGCTTTGCTGGGCTGCAGGGAGAGGCGCTGCTCCTCCACCTCCACGCGGACCCGGAGGTGCTCCTGGCAGTGTTCTAGAAACGAGTCCAAAGCGGAGAAGCCCTGCTGGCAGGGAACGCAGTGGTACAGCCTCTGCTTCCTGGAGGCCGGCCCTTTGGACCCGTCCATCTCACACGCACACACGCTGCACTGGCGCTGTCTCACTGACGCCTGGTGCAGCTCTATGTGCTCCTTCAGCTGCTGCTGGGTGGAGAAAACCTCTGGACAGGAGGGACAGGGGAACTCGCTGTCCTCTCGTTCAGACTCCTCTCCCGAATCGTCCACACTGGGCGAGATGCTGCGCGGCTTCCCGAGTGGACCCAGTCCGGCTGCCGGACCGTTAGTGAGAAATTGGGAGTCTGGGACGGCACAGTCTGCGGAGCTGCTGTCGTCGTTGATGGCGATCGGGGCAGAGTCGGCTGCTTTGTGCTGCTTGCAGTGTGCCCTGAAAGTCAGATGGTGACCGAAGACTTTGCTGCAGATTTGACACGGATACATGCCGGGCTTCCGGCTCCTCTTGACGATGGGCCTGGCCTCCCTCCTGGTGAGCTTCTCTCTGCGGTGCTTCTCTTTGCGGTGCATGTACAGCTGCGATGTGCTCCTGAAGACCATGTCGCACGAGCGGCAGCTCAGGAGCTTCCTCTTGGCTTTCAGGGTCACCGCTACAGTCCTCTCCTCCTCTTCCTCACTCGTCACTTTGGTGCTGGGTGTCTCCTCTGCGTGGCTGTCCAGAAAATGCCGCCTCAACGAAGTGTCAGAGCAGAAAGTCCTGGAACAGATCCGGCATGCGTTGACGGCGCCTCCGCTGGGCCCCGGCGTGTCCGAGAAATCCGAGTGGGCGGAGTCGCCCTCAGAAACGGGTGGAGAGTCGTCTGGGAGGCTGCGGGCGTCGGCGCCGTTGGATGGAGACTCGCTGCAGCCGGCCTGCTGGTGGTGCAGCAGTGCCTGCTTCTGGCTGAAGCCCCTCCCACAAGGGGCACAGGCGTATGGGCTGCTGTCCAACAAGTGCGGCTGGCGGTGCAGTGGCGTCTCCTGCAGCCTGCCAGGGTGCGACAGCAGAGCGGCGCATGGTGCGCTGCAGCCGTCAGCCTCCAGGTTGCAGCGGTGCAGCTGCAGGGACGACCTGAGGGAGAACTGCTGGCCACACAGCGTGCAGCGGTGGGGCTTCGGCAGCACGCCGTCCTGTTCTTGGTGCTGCAGCACGTCTTTGGGATAAGGGAAGCCTTTTCCACATTCCTGACAGCCGTACAGAGGAAGGCGGGAAGGCGGGTGGTTTGCAGCGTGCTGCTTAGCATCGGTGCGTGCAATGAAGCTGGCCAGCCTGGACAGGGTGTCTGCTCTGAAGGAGCCCTGTGACCTGGAGGAGCTCCAGCCGACCCCGTCCATCGCTCTGCCCTGCTACAAGACAGAGGACATCAGAGTCACACTGATTCCATTTAGCAAATGGAAATATATTTCCATTTGCTAACTTATCTTTCCAAGATAAGTTCATATCTAACTTTTCTTTACAAAAAAAAAAAACCCAAAAAAAACAGAAAGAAAGGGATGGGGGAGGGAGGGCACATGTATCAACTGGGTTAAAGTTAATACATTTGTACACAGCAGCACAATGGTGTAAAAATCTAGACCTGATTTTAATTGTAATCATCTGAGGGAAAGCTGATGAGTTTAGACTGATTTAATGTTACACTTACTTCATACTAAACGTTAGTCAGATCATTGTGAAGAGAGATGAAAAGTCGAGACATCTGTTTAACAGCAGAATGGGGCGCCACTGTTTTGTTCATCTCAGTGACACTCCAATCCAGAGGTCTACAGCTCCAGGTCTGCAAATCGTCCAGCACGATTTGCAGACGCAAGTAAAACGGCTGAATCACCTCCTGAGGAACCAGTCAGGTTCTCCAGAGACCTGCTAATATCCTGACTGTTGGCTCAGGAGTGTGGAAGCAGAGACATCTTAAAGTTGCAGGACTCCAGCCCTACGGGCTTGGAGCTGGAGACCTCCTGCAGCGCTGACCTGGTCATGGTCAGCGGCATTCTGCTGGATGGTGAAACCTCACCCATGTCTCATGTCTTTTCAAGGTGGTGGAGTGTGTAGCTAACTGAGGTCTTTACTGCAGATTCTCTCACCTGAGCTGTGGATCTGGGCAGCTTCTCCAGGATTACCACAGGCCTCTTCAACGCCTCTGTGAACAGTACCCTCTGTGACTGGATTCTTTGTTTAGGTGGACGGCCACGTCCTGGAAGACTCGCAGTCGTGCCGTACTCTTTCCATGTTTGGACGATGGCTTCAACAGAGCTATGAGAGATCTTCAAGGATTTAGATATTGTTTTACAACCTAACCCTGCTTTAAACTTCTCCACGACCTTCTCCTTGACTTGTCGGCTGTGCTCCTTTGTCTTCATGATGCCGTTTGACCTCTAGTAATTATAGCTCGACCCTAGTTAGTATTGGTCGACATTGCATTTGATTTTATGTACAAGTATCAGAATAAAAGGGCTGAACAGGCAACATTTCTTCTGATTTAATCTTCTAGATAAGTTTTGTCTGGTTTTCTGTGGTCTGCCCCAGCTTTCTCGTTCTGAAAGAAATAAAAGTAAAAAATAGCATTGATAGGGTTACAATATCAGTAAGGGAAGTGAAATAATCACACTCTGCAGAAACTGCTAGTGTTTTTTCATTCACATCTTCTTGTATTGTTATTTGTCAAGAATATTAACTCCCTCTAATCCGGCTTGTTCAATTAAGGGTTACCCTTCTCTTAGGCCTTTGCTTAAGTTTTATTCCATTTAAAAACAAAAAACAACACACGAAGTTGAGATACTAATCATTTTGGCGTTGATGTCTGCTTAGGTGTGGACTTCCCCTTTTCCAAATGGCAGAACAGGGCTTTGGAAAACACAAGAACGTCTAACATGGCGCGAGACCATTTGAAATCACTTCCACACTTAACTGCATTCTATTAATAAATAAACTTAGCTGCAGAGTTCGAGATACGATAGTGAAAGTGAGGTCTCACTCCCTTCTAGCTTGTTTCCGTTCTTCACTGACGCTTCCAGTAGCTGCTAAAGTTTAATATCTTCCATGTAGTTGAAGCCTAAACGAGCAGACAGCTGTAAAGTGAAAGCCAGTAGCTCCATGTGAAAGTAAACACACAGTTAGCTCCCTGTGTGCTAATGTTAGCTCGTTGCTAAGCTGCGCGAACATGGCTCCGTATTTTAACGGCTCACCTGCTCTCTTTCACAACCCGAGGGACTTCTGTATGGGCAGTTGGCTATAGTCACACTAGGAAGCGGTACAGGTTCCTTCTGACCGCGTGGTCCAGAACCACGGCACTGACATGTCTGCAATGGGTCGTTCGAGCGAAGTTTTTGTAGTAATCAGGGGCACTTCCGGTGTGTCATTCAAAACAGCTTTGTAGTTCCCAGTGAGTTTTTGACCCGCCCACAAATACACCCGATAAATATAAATAGATAAAACATCCCTTGTAAATATCATATTCCTAAAAAAACAGAAAAGTAGCATAATTTTTGGATTTTGATTCAATAATATATGTTTTTAGTTGTTCCTTTTTTTTCTGACGTACTTTTTGCAAAAACATTTACTTATTTCTGCAGCATATTTCACAGCCATTTCGGAGTGAGTTTTATTCTCTCTCTCTTTTTTTTTTTTTTTTTACATATGCAAGACATTACATATGTAAAAAATTCTTCATAGGCATATGGTGGGTTCCCCCCCTTTTTTTTCACTTTTTAGAAAAAAACCCGAAAGTTTTGTGGAATTTCCAAAAACCAGGATTAACGGACAGTTACAACTGTTAGACAACGGGAAGGAACAATTATGGCTCCGTTCGCAGTGTTTCTCTATTCCGTTCCTCACGCTCCCCTCCCTGCCTTGCATGTTTAGATGTTTCCCTTCTGCCACACACGTGGATTGAATCTGTGGGTACAGCCTTCTGAAGTTCTTGATCGCTGCAGAAGAGGTCATGCAATCGTTTGAATCAGCTGTTCTGAAATAGAAGCACATCTAAAACATGCAGAGCAGGAGGGCCTGAGAACTGGAATAGAGAAGCACTAAGGAACCCTGACTTCTATGTTTCAGAAACAAATTTTGCTTTCCATCCTTCTCCCCCAGCCTCTATATGAGATGTAAATAGCTGGAAATCTAGGAAGCTCCTGTGAGAAAGGAATGGAAGGAAGCCTAAAATGCTTGATCTTCAATTAAAAACGTCAGTAAGTAAATCTTTGAAATGTTCTTTCTTATTGTGACATTTAGCAAATAGAATTAGCTTTGGTAACTCTAGCTGACCTAAGGCAAGAAAAGTTTGGTCTGATTTAACAGAGAGAAACAAAGGTTGTTAATAGAAATATTAATCAAAGACAACACAGGCAAACACAAAATAAAGATCCAAACCTACATGGTGCTGTGTGAAAACTGATTACCTCTCCTGTTAAATCAGAACTGATTGAGTTCACTGTCTCTAGACACACCCTGGTTTAATTACTGACAGCTGATCTTAATCGAGACATAGCTTAACCAGGACCTGCCTGACAAAGTGAAGAAGACCAAAATATCATCAAAAGGCAGACACCACGAGAAGATCCAAGGAAATTCAGGAACAAATAAAGTAATTGGTTTCTATCAGTCTGAAAAGGGTTACAAAGTCATTTCTAAAGCGTTGGACTCCAGTGAACCACAGTAAGAGGAGTTACCCACACATGGAGAAACATGGAAAGTGGTAAAGCTTCCCATTGGCTGGTGGAACAAAATTACCCCAAGAGCTCAGTGAAGAGTTATCCAAGAGGTCACAAAGGACCCCAGAGGAATATCTAAAGAACGGCAGGCCTCTCTGGCCTCAGCTAAGGTCAGGGGTCATGACATTAAGAAAGAGACAAAAATGGCCTACATGGCAAAGTTCTAAGATGAAAACTTTTCCAGAACTCACCTTAATGATCAAGACTTTTAGGAGAAACATTCTGTGGACTGGCGAGACAAAAGTTGAACTCTTTGGAAAGTGTGTGTGCTGTTAGATCTGGCGTAAAAGTAACACATTTCAGAAAAACATCAAGTCATCAGCAAAACGTGGTGGTAGTGTGATGGTCTGGGCTGCTCTGCTGCTTCGGGACCTGGAAGATTTGCTATGACAGTGGAACCATGAATTCTGCTGTCGACCAAAACATCCTGAAGAAGAACGTCTGTTCACCTCGGGCTGAAGCCAACTCTACTCCTGTAGAAACCTCAAGTTACAATTTTAGGGAAAGACAGGTTGGGCTAAACTGATTTTTATTATTTGAGTATTTTGCGCTGCTGAATTAAACTCTACTGACCGTCACTCAGGGACAGGTAAACCCTCTTGCAGACAGTGTGGAAAAACCTTTGTCTTCACATAGTTTTAAAAAAGAACATATGAACTTTTATTCCATAAAATCTGTTTGAATATTATTTTATACAGGTTTATTATTAATGTGCATCTTTTATTTTAGCTAAAATCATAATATAAACTTTTACACTTTGTGCATTATAACAAAATCCCCATGAAATGCACAAACAGGACATGAATACTTTTAGGCCAATTACTTTATGGTTCGACTCATTAGATCCAACATGCAGACTGTTGAAAGCCTCAAAGGTTTTTGATGAAAACGTTTGTCAAAAAACAGACAAGAAAACTTCACATTCAAAAACAAGACACCGAAATGAATAATAGCAATTAGTTTAATATAAACAAAAAGAATGAATATACAGCAGGAACTGTAATGATTTATTCATTTAAGGCTAAAGCCAGTTCTGACAACCGAAGCGCCTCAAAACATTTTGCGTTGGCCCACAACATATTTGGCTTCATATGTTGAATCCACATCAACGCTTCATCACCCCTAACTAACATTTAGTTCTTCACATCACATTTTTCGAGAACAAATGACATTTAAGTACGTCGGCGTGGATCGAACAACACCGTCATGGTAGTGACAATCAGCGGACTCGCCTGAATGAAGGAATGAATGTGGTTTTAAGGCTACAGGCAAACTGCAACACTCACAAGACATTCAGAGTACTCCATGAAGATGATGAACCTCAGTA
The DNA here is from genome assembly GCF_000485575.1 of Poecilia formosa. Classification (NCBI taxonomy): domain Eukaryota; kingdom Metazoa; phylum Chordata; class Actinopteri; order Cyprinodontiformes; family Poeciliidae; genus Poecilia; species Poecilia formosa. The sequence goes on along the minus strand of NW_006800184.1, from coordinate 731,819 downwards.
TTAAACACTAACTGTACCCTAAGTGGTGTAAGACGGAGCCAGATCGTCTTGGGAGTGAAATGAGGTTTAAGTACCGAAACATGCCTAGTCGCACCTTCAACTCTGAAACTCATCAGCTGACTGAATTAAAGTGTGAAATCTTCAGGACTGCAGTCCAATGTTTACACTCCATCAGAGGTTTTCATCCAGACTGGCTCTGGTTCACGAGGATGAAAACAAATGGTCACATAATACAGAGCATTCATGCTGTAAAGCTGTGCCGTTACCACACAGTAAATAGACGAGTGAGAACGTAAATGTTTAAAACGACAACATTGTATGAAACAAACTTGGATCAGAAAAACAAAACAAAACAAAAAAACCCACAAATACAAGTTATAGAACCTTCCAGGAGTACATTGCAAATGTTCAAAACAAAGGCATCATCATGGATGTTCAGCTGCTCTGGGCTGTGTTCAGTAGCAGGTTAAGACTAAACGTCCTTCAGTACCAACAAGCATGAAAAAAAAAACAAACAAAACAACAACACAAAAAAAAACCCAACACTAATTCCGTTTTACGACTGTAGAAATGATTCTTACTGGAGTGGAGAAAAGTTCATCGTGCCAGAACCGAATGAGGAATCACTGGTCTGGGAGGATGCACCGTTATTTTACTACATAGCAAATATAAAGCAGAACACAGACGACTAAATGATTTTAACAGCGGAACATTATGGCTTTTAAAAATATACCTTGAAGCCGTTAAATGACTTTGCTATCAACAGCATATATTTTTAAAATCAAACAGAAGAAACAATTCTGGATTCTGAGTGATTAACATTTCTAAAGCAAGAACAAACGCAGGTTTCTGTTAAAAATAATTTGGAGACCTTAACGACACATTGCATCGTTAAGACGGTGAGATCAATGTGTAGTTTGGCTAAATGTTGGTTGGTTCCCAGTTCGCTGGGTCTCAAAGATATGAAGGCTTCTAAAAGAAAGTATTCAGAAACTAGACTTTACTAGAAGCAATGTGCCTGGAAAACAGAAACTGATCGAGAAAAGAAATTAGGGATGTACCAATTGCAGTTTTCTGGCCGATCATCAATATTTAAAAAGCCTGACCTTCCGATTCAGATTTTGTTTTTCACACTGATGGTGAAGCAGAAATGATGCAGGAAGACAGAAGAGCAGAGAGCAGTGGTCAACTCCACAGGCAATGTATCGCTGGGTACTTTTCTTCTAAAATCAATACATCATAGATTTAGCAATGATGAAGTCATTTCAGGATGACGATAACGCATCTTGTTGCGTAAAAAAAAAAAGGCAGATCAGCTAAATTAACATGCTGGATGTCAAGCCAAAAGAAAATTGAGGGTAAAATAAAAAAGGCTGTGCACAACAAGTCTTTCTCCTGTAACTTTGATCTGCCAGCTGCTCTCTGATGACCTTGATACGAGACGGGAACCCCGTTTTCATACAGACTCCCCATGTTTTTGATTCAGGATTCCACGAGTTCCCTCTACTAGAGCTGAAAAGAAGAAGTGCCGATAATTACAACAATTTCACTCAGCCGTGTTTCCCAAAGCAAAAAATGTTCAGTTTTTCTGTCACATTTGAATTAATTTTCTGGCTACAGATTAAAAATGAATGACCACCATGCAACAAAAGTGATTCCATATTGGTCTGCAGGAGTTATAACTCAGTGGCATCAAGAAGAGTCGACGCATTTCGTTTTTTTTGAAACTAAAATTGGGTAAAACGTCGCATTATGCTTTATTCACAACCACTAAGTTGGGTTAATTTAAAAGTCACCTTAACTAAAAGTTGTACTTTTAGTTAAGGTGACTAACTAAAAGTCTAACTAAAAGTTAAGGTATTATTTAAAATACCTTAACTTTTAGTTAAGGTATTTTAAAAACAAGGTATTGTTTAAGGTAATTATACCTTAAATATAATTTTATACACTGAAAAGGGAAGCTGAACCCTCTAGAAGTTGATCAAAGTGATTCACAGCCAGGAAAGGAGCTGGGTTTTCAGCTTTTAACTAAGCAAACTAAAACATGAAATGAAACTCAGACATTTCTTCTACAATGTAAAAACGGGAAGGTAATTCAGTCCAAACCCAGGATTTAAAAGGCTGATTGTTCCCAGCAGATTTAGTCGGAGGGGAGGGGAGTCGGGGTCTTCGTTGTGCTTCCTATTTAGAACAGTGTCTGACTTAATAAGCTTAAAATGAGGGGGTAAACAAACAGTAGTTGCTTGGTTCTTACAGTGTTTCTTTTGTTTTAGAAAAACAAATATAAAATAGAATCTGCAGATGCCACTTAAAAGGAGGATTTCACAAACATTCACCATCCTTTAAAATGCCAGCATGTTTTTCTGAGGAGGAAAAACTAAATACATGTGGTTGATATACTGTAACAGTCTGCTGATGCAGTGCAGCACGTCGTCTACTGCATGTAGTCCAGGAAATTCGCCGGAGCTTCATGGCTCCGCTCAAAAATCCGAAAATCACGGCGAGACTCTGCAAACTTCATCTTCACAGCATAAAGTTAAGTTTATCCCACCGTCGGTCTGATCAGGGTTGCACCAAAAATACTGCTCAGGTCCTCGCAGTCACAGGCGCGTTTGATTCGTTGCCTATCTCTTGTAATGGTTGGGGGCGTCCGCAAACATGTACTTGAGTCTGTAGGCTTCGGCCAGGAGGAGACCCACTTCCTCATTTCCCCAGTGGATGGTTGGGAGGTTCTGTAGAAGCATCAGGAGGCTCTGAAGGAAAGAGACAAATTATGTGCTGACATATGGAGGGAAATGCAGCGTGGAGAAGACGCCCTGTCGACCCAACATGCGTCTTTGTGATAAAGTTGGCAAGAATTTATAAATCTTTAATCGTGTAAATTAAAGATTTATATGCAGACAGACGGGAAATAAAGAACGTAATCTTCTTGTCAGGAAATATGAGGATGTGCAGCCGGACGTGGATGAGCCTCAACGACAAAATATTAAGCCGAACAAATGAAGTCGTCGTAAACAACTTACTGGTGCTTAGAGCAGAGATGCATGTACGTCTGTGCAGCATGGATTTGTGACGGATCTTTGCGTTTCCATTACAAATGTGTGCAAAACTTTGATATGCCGCCCATGTTGAAAAAAGTAAATTTTACAATTGTGGTGTTTTTCCATTAAATAAGAAATTAAATTAAAATCACACGCGAGTAAGTTTGTTCATGATAAACGTCATTACATTTGTTGCTGCCATGATTTTTAAACAGCTACTTGAGATGTATAAAAGTATTTCCATTACAGTTTTGCAAAATAAATCTATTTTGAAACGTATAAAACAAAACAAAACAAAAAAACTTTATCCCAGCTTAAAAACTTTTTCTAAACTGGTGTGTTTCCATCCAGCAAATTTATTTTCGCACTTTCAATTTTTGCAATTCGATGGTTAATGGAAACACAGATATTAAAGGAGCACTGGTTCGGTGTCAGAAGATGGAACAAACACTTGGACCTTGGTGGGGGATAAAATTATTTTTAACACAGTGAGATGGATGATGGTCGTTTTAAAATAGATTACCAAATATCAATACATAATTATTAGAATTAGAACCAAATTTTGAGGAATGTAATAGGCGGAACTTAGAAGTGAATTTCATAGCAGATCTTTGAATAATCACTCTATGCTAGCAAGCTATTAGCTAACTAGCAAGTTCAGAGACGTTAGAGTAACAGGATGTTTTACCATTTCTCGTTTTTCAAGAGTCTTTTCAAAAATAAATATGAGGAAAGTTTCTTCAAATAATTTCTTTTAAATCATCTGTTTTTTGCATCGTCGTTAAATAAAATCAAAGACTCCCATCAATACCTGAAAGTCAACCATGCAGAGGATTTCTTTGCGCCACTCGATGAGAAATGCAGCACACACATACAGGTGGAAGTGGGAGAAACCTTCAGCTTCAGCCTGTGGAAAGTACAAACACAGCAGATTGTTACAACACACCTTTACCCAGAAGTCTTTGCTGCAACACCTGGAGATAAATCGGGAGGAATTACAGACTTAAGGTCCTTCGGTGAACAAAGGACCAAAAACATTTGTCTTTGAATAATCACTTTATGCAATGAGTAATTCTCAAAGAATCTCTCCCATAGAAAAGTGAGTATGCAGTACTGTATACTGAGTTCTGTCAGACTATCAAATATTAGCTATGGAAAAAATTAACCCCATCTCTGAAATGCAGTGTTTGAGTTCACTCCTTCATTGGCTTTGGTTTAAACCAGGACAAAGTGAGCTGCAGGATAGACTGATATTCATATAAAGTGGAGTAAAATAACGTCTCCTAGGATACACATGATTTAAAACAACAAAGATCGAGTTGGTTTTATTCCATACAGTTTATCAGCTGTAGTTCTAGAACAAGTTTGGGACTGATACAGATATTATTGGGATCAGTGCATTTCTAACAACATGCAGCAGCCTTCTTTCAGCCAGCTGAACAGCAGTGTACAGAATGTATTCATTGCTATCCGAATGCAATCAGTTCATTCAAGGCCAAAAGTTGTGCGAATGAGGTCTCCATTTTAATCAGCTGATTTTCCACCTCAGAACCAAAAGTGTTTGGGTTTAACTAGTCGGTCCGGTTGTGCATATGTTTATTCACAATATGAGGCAAATCGGAATCATCAGGCAAAGAGACAAACATCCCTGTCCAATCGGCTGCCAGGCTCATCTGATGCAGATCCCAGACGTGAGTGTGTGTCTACAAAGATAGCAACACTCCAATACAAAGGCCGGTGCCAAACACATAGCAGATACAGAGGGGGAAAAAAAACTGGATCATGAGTAGAAACAGAAGAACATTTACCTCTTAGGAACCATAATCACAAAAACTAATTTGGTATATGGGTGAGAAATAATAGCATTTTTTCTTTATAGTTCTTTTCTTCGTTTTCCCTCTAAGCAGATCGTGTGTAAACCAGCGAATCATCACCCTCTTAAAGGCTGGAGTGAAAACTAGATCTCTAAATGGTAAGCTGAGGTTCAGCTCAGCTAAAAATAAAAATTAGGCGTGTTTGCTTATCTGTAAGCTCCATGAAGGTCCATTCACTGGGGCAGAGCTATGCCAAGACTTTTAATTGGTTGGCCTAACACTTTATCAAGAAAAAAGAAAAAGATTAATATGACGTCAAGAGCAAGAAGCTGATAGGAGTTGAGAAATGTACCAGATCATTTTCAGTTGGATTTCATTATTTATTTATTTTTTTTCCAGTTTATTAGTTTTCTACCAACACCAGATCAGTGACTGTCCAGGAGCATGTCCAAGGCTGGGGCACACATTTATGTCTTAAGACCATTAGTGTGAAATCCTCAGTTGGTTAGAGCAGAGGAGGCAGCTCTAACACTGATTGGATTTCTGCATGTTCTAGATCAGAGTTTTCCTGTCCTGACCGACAGGCCTGCCCGTCACTGCTGTGATCGTGACCAAATCTAAAAATGTTCCTCACCGTGTTAACAGGTTCTGTGATTGTTCTATAAATGAACTGCTCTGAAGCAGGAAGACGAGTAAAACCCAACGGACGGGGAGTCTACGCCTCCATCACCACTAGAGATGCATCCATCCAATATCAATATCTGCATCGGTCCTGATGATGAAAACAATTCCAGACAGGGTATCGCTGACAATGTGCCTGACCAATAAGGGCGGATCTATTCAGTTTAATTCTATACTTTGTGCTCTGAGTGACGTCATGCTTTATTTATTTCACATTATAACTAGTAATGTAAACAATTGCACTTTCTGAACCAATTGAAAGATGGTTTGTTGCAGTTTATTTTTTACATGTTTGACCAACGTAGTCAACCTGTTGTTTTTAATCCGTTTCAGTTTCTTTATTATTTGTTTTACATTGGATGTTATGTTATTTTATTATGTTAAAGTTGTGATGTTTTTACACGTTTGACAAAGCTTGTGAAGCTATTGGTGTATGCAAGTGTGCTGCACTGGTGCAGAGTTATCAATACATCTGTAATTCAGTACATTTATGTCTGTGTTTAAAAAAAAAAAAAAAAGAAAAGTTTTAAGTAAATTCAGCTGTTTTCCTGCATCGGAATTGGCATCTGCATCGGTAGTGAAAATAGTGGATCGCTGCTTCCCTAATCACTGCTGGCACAGATTTCCTTCGTGCATGAGCACGGTGAGGAATACTGTGAGGAATACTGTGAGGAAGACCTGAATATCTAAATATCTGAAGGAGAGAACTCCACCTGGTAGGTGTCCCACAGACGAATGGTACAACGAAGTGGCAGCTCCCTCATCAGCAGGTTGTTCATCCATCGAAACGCAAACTGCAGGTACTCCACCTCGTATTTCTTGAAATGATTGTGAATATCCACTGAAGACAGACAATAAACAATTTAAAAAAAAAAGATTTCTCATGATTTCTGTTGGACTGAACAATTCGCTCATCTCCTCACCATCTATCCGGCTGACCAGCTCCTCCAGCGCCTTCACCTTGTTCTGGATTCCAGGCTGGGCGAAGGTGTAGTTGTCCTGGAAGGTGGGCCATGTTATTTGACAGGAACACAGACAGACGACCTGCAGCCTGAGAGCCCAGCGTGCGTCCTCACCTGTATGCCGTCCAGCAGCTTGCTCATGCACCAGAAGCTGTCGGCCTCGATGTTCCTTTGGGTCTCCAGAGGCAGAGCCGCCACGTCAAAGTTCTCCACATCTTCCGCTAGGATGAGAACGAAAAAAATGAAAAGATTTCTTGTACAGTAGCAAGATTGTAAAAGGAATCAGCTCATTTTCAGCTTGACAATTCAACAGTGCTTATTGGTCCCCCAAAACCCGATGAAACGCCGGAAAAGTCTACGTCATGCTGCTGGCACTTAGCGACGACTCGTAGGCGGAAGCGACGGCGCCGCCCAACACAAACAACGACCCGGTCGGAACACGGCGCACTAAATAATAGAAGATAATTTAACGAAGCTTCGAGGCAGATCAATTTTCCTCAAGGAATTTTAATAATCGAGGTAGTAGAATCATTTGAGGAATCGTTACAGCCCTTATTGTTTATTTAAACTGGACCCTATAAAATCTATTTTATGCTTTTCAAAATTCCATTTCATGCTTTCATATTCCAATTTCATTATTCTGATTTCCTTTTTTTTTTTTCTTCCATTTTAACTGCATTTAAATCAGCACAATTATTGTGCGAATGAAAACAATCCAGTTTCAGAAATATAACAGACTGCTGTGGTCAACAGAACATTTATTTACAAGGTGTTAAATAATTGTTTCCCCTCATTTCTTTGAAGAACTCAAACACTGAATGTTGTTTTTAGCATAAAAAGGAAAATCTCCCTTTTCAAAATGCTTTGGAGTTGAACTGAATACCAAAGTACTTATCATATTAAAAAAAACTTCCATAATGATCAGGATGTTTGTTCATTTTTATTTCTTCCAACTTCCCTGAAGTAATGACTGTCTGTGTTTTGGCGTTCAGCCTTCATGTTCCTGCGACTGCATGGGCACAGGTCATTCGAGCAACACTTTTAGCTGATAACGTGAAGAGTTAGGAAGTGCGCTTTTATCAGCTTGAGCTTTCGGGCAGAGCATGCTGACTTTGGGAACGTTTAAGCATTTTGGACATCTCAGGATTAAATCTCTCTCGAGAGCCAAAATGCAATTTGCCTTGAAAAAGAGATACATTTTATATAAACGTATTAAATGAAACATATTTTGAAAAGTAAATAAGACACACATTAACTAAAGAGAAGGGAGGAGACTGAAGAGGACTTTTATTTATATAGATGGACTAAATTGAACATATTTTGGAAAACTAAGTATATAAAGTCAAAGCTATTTCTGTTTTCAGATTTCAGATCAAAATGGATCAAATTTTTCCAAAAGAAAAAAAAAAAGCTTTTGTAGAATGAGGCCAGCAATGTACAAGGAGAAACTTCAACACCCTAAATACAAGAGAAACTAGAAGCATCTAAAGTCCAGACATGCAAATCGAAGTTTTGCAAAAACAGAAAATTCATCACTCAGATCAGGGCATCTCTGTATTTTAAAAAACATATTATTCTCATGAGCATAAATGAACTTACTGACAAACTCGGACAAGAAGACGACAAAAAAAGGTGTGACCAAGTCATTGATGCCTTGGACGTATCCGCTGGCTGGATGACGGATGGCCCAGATAAACAGAATCCGCTCAAATACCTGAAGACAAAATGACAAAACTCTGTTTTAAAGGAACAACATGCTGTGCAGAACAGAATCCTGTGTCCTGTTTTCACTTTGCTGTTGCAATTTTGTAGCCGTTTCTCAGGGCTGAGTTTGTTGCTACATCCCAAACATTCAACCCGAGTCTAAATTTGACTGTTGAAACAGTCAAATTTAGACTCATTATCTACAAAGTTTTGTACAAGTCTTTAAAAGTTTTGATTGTAGCTTCATAAAACGAGATTTGAGGAACAGAATAAGCTCAGTCAAGCTTCGTCTCAAAGTGAACTTCCTCTTTTTCTCCTCAGTGACTCAGCAACACAATATTTCACCAACTTCCCCCAGTTATAATGTTTTTTAGTAGTATTAGGTCTTGTCATCTGGTAATTTGAAGTGTTATTGATTTTTGATGTGTGAAGCTGATACTTCCAGTCTGATGAGTACGATTGTGAAAGCAAGCAAGACAAAAATGACCAATGTTAAAAGTCTTCATCAAATATGTATTATGTGTTACATTCCTAAGAGGAGCAAAGAAACTGCTGCAAAGTGAATTAGTTGTGTCCTCGGTTTACTCAGAAAGCTTTCAGAGCTCTACAGTTATCCAGGCTCTAAGTTCATGAACATTTACTGTAAATCTGCAGTACAGATTCAATTGTTATAAAGTTGGACTGAGTTTGAAATGAGTTAGTTTAAAAATGTCTATAATACAAAATAAAGGTATTTTAATTTTTATATACAGTATATATAGATTTACTTTTCAGCTGTAAAAGCTGAATATATTCAGAATACACATGCATACATTTACATTTTCTTGACAAAATGTCACAAACACATGTAAATGTAGAAAAAAAAATGAAACCACCAACTTATTATAGAACATATAAGTAAATTGTGTAGATGTAGTTTTGTTAAACTGAAATGAAACTTTTTTTTAAGCCTTTATCTTTTTCAGGTAGCAGAGCCAGGAGAGTTTTTGTCCTGTAGTACCACTGATGTAGAGCTGGACCTTAAACTCTCTGGCCACTGGATTTCTACTGGACCTCACCTCTTGGACTGCAGGCTGCTGGAACAAAGGGATGAGCGGGTTGGTTCTTGGAATGTCAATGTGGATCTGCCAGGAACAAATAATGAAACTTAGGCGACGGTAGATAATCGCAGCGTTTCTAATTCATTTGAAGCGATAACATAATGCTTCCACACCACACAGATGAGATCTTTACCTGTCTGTATGTGTCTTTATAGTGCTCATCTGTTCTGGAGTGATAGTATTGCTCTATGAACCCAAAATACTCCTCTCTCTTTCTCTTCAGGACCAGCTCTCTGCGCTCCTTGTTGGCCGGCAGGTAACCCTGAGAGGAGCGAGAACAGAAAAGAAACTTTTTTTCCCGGGGAACAGAACAAGCTGGCCAAGGGAGATAAGAGCAGTGGGAAGATAAGGCTGCTGCTGAAACGCACAGCTGCTGACACCAAACGAACAGGAATGGAAAAACTAAACAAAAAATGAAGCCCTTAGTACTGAATTGTGAGTTATGTGATGTTGCAAAACTGAAGGTCGTAAGCCTTACAGAGAGTAGCCTCCACGTGATTGGTCGGACTTCTCTTGGTATTCCCGACCAGCTGTGCTTCCGCAGTTCTTCTGTGATGGCAGAAAGCAAAACAGGCCAATCAGATCAAAGCTCGGTTTCACATTAAGTCCAGAGAGCGGCTGCTTCAGCTGGCTGCAGGTCAGAGGGAGCTATATTCAATTCCTTTTCTTGAACAATTTTCATTAAGGACTTATTAAAGTTTTCCTCACAGACGCTGGATGATATGTGGAACTTTTATCTTCCCGTTTGATTCAACTTTAGGGTCTATCTGGAGGAGAGATTACAAAGTTTTGCAATAATTGTCAGAGTTCAAGATGTATTTAGTGTGAAGCTCCTGACCTGCAGTCACTGAAGGTTCCACTCAGACTGGGAACAGCAGCATTCTGGGAGCTTCTAAGAGGCCATTTAACGACCACAAATAAATCCAACGACTGATCCACTGGATGGATGATATTTTCCATAGTGCAAAGTTATGGTAAACATAATTATATTTTAGTTGAGTGTTTACCTGTCTTAAAAAAAATTATAAACCACATTAAAAACAGTAAGGGTGCACTGATTGCAGTTTTCTGGCCGATCGCCAATTACAGATCTTTAAAAAATCATAACCTATCAATTCCAATTTTGCCTAGTATTGATTTTTTTTTTGTCTGAAATTTTACTAAATATAGTAAGAAAGTTGCTGAGTTGGCAATAGTGGGGCGATTATTGTTAACTGCAAACATTCAGACTTGACCTGTTGGGTGGGTCGGTCAGTCAAACAGCTCTCACGGCAGAGCAAAAGAGGACAGTGGTTGATTTTTAGACATTTGTGAAGGTAGGTAAGATCAGTAAGTATCGGCTGATCTCCCAAAATTAAGGAATCTGGCGCCAATTTAACAGTGCACTCCTCAAAACAACAGAATAAAATGTATATTTCCAACGAATCAAAACCTCAATATTACACAATAACGCTTTTGAAGTTTATCCCACTGCATTTTCTTATTTGGGTGGAACAAAAACACCATGTGTGATTTCTGGACAGGCTTTACAGAACAGATGGGGCATCGCTGAGCATGTGGAGCTGAGTAAGGCGGCACGCAAACGTCTTTCCCTCTTCAACAGTACCTAGGTCAGTGTTGGGACTGGCCAGCAGCTGCTTGAATTTATCCAGCCGGCTTTTCTCCCGCACCGTCATGGGTGGAGCCCCTGACGCGTTCTGATCTGAGATACGAGCCACCAGAGGGATGATGGGACGCACTGGGAGAGACTGCTGCTTCTGCAGTGAGGAGCGGACTGAGGAAAGAAAACAACAAACAAACAAAAATGAATATCGGTAAAATTCTCTTCAGATAAAAGAACACAGTAACTGAACAACCACTGTGTTTTGGTTTTATGACTTAAAATAAGATCAAAGGATTAATTCGCAAGAGCCTGAATATTCAGCATCCAGGTGACGTCTGAGCAGAGGTCCAGGTGTTCGGTGAACAGCACATAACTATTCATGTGGCAGATGCTCCTCAACGTGAAGCTGTGCATTATTCAAGATATTCACCCAGCAACCCACAATGTGCCTGCAGGTCACAACACTAACACACTACTGTGCAAAAAGTTTCAATCCACATATTCTATTGATGTAGATTTCAAAGCAGAGGGGAAAAAAAGTACATACCTTCATAGAAACATTTACACAGTACGACATACAGTACCTTGGAAAAGTATTCCCAGCTCTTATACTCTCACCTTTATATTCATGCTCAAGAAAAACACAAACTTTAATCTATTTTAACACAACATCTGTGCTAAGATGTGTTCAGGATCAAATTTTGAAATGGCTCCGTTGGGTTTGGTGACATATTGTCATCTGGGAAGGTGTTGGAGTGGTTTCCTGTCTACAATCACCAAACACTCAGGTACTGCAGTCGAAACCTGGGTATGTGGGAGATCAGTCAGTAATTCAGAGATCAAGGCTAAAACATCACGAACAATGGAGATCATTCACACCTATAGCGCTCTACAAGGTCATATGCAGCCATGTGTCTCAGCAGGGGTTGGCACTACTACTTAAAAAATTAGTTTTGCCAACATTAAGCGGTACACCAACATGGTATTTAGCAGAAGCTCCTGCTAACGCACTGTTGACATTATTTTGACATGACTTTATTTTATATTTATTTCTTGTTTGAAATAAAGTTATTAGAGGAAAAGAAAAGAGAGAACAAGAGGAAAGGAAACTGAACTGCTGCACCCACTTGAAAATAAGAGCATGAATATAAATGTCCAAGAAGAAATAACAGCCAAAACGTCAACATAGATGTCGAACTTTATTCAGCTGAAAGTTTATTTATTGGAATTAACTGATTGATTCCTTCATACTTTTTGAAAGATGCTTTGTTATTTATGTCTTACCCAAGACATATTTGTCTTGGGTATAAAAGCTTATACCCATATAAGACATATTTGTCTTGGGTAAGCTTTTATATTTAGACTCCAAGTCACTAAAAACCTGATTTGTTACCCAGTTTTGTAAATCAATTTGGACTTTCTTTTTTTTTGTCAGAGAACATTTCCAATGATTAACAGCATACCAGCAGCAAAAGAAAACTCCTCAAACACCTCCGGTATTTAGTGGTTGTGTCTGTGGACTGGGACGCGTCGTGTCAGGCATATATTTAAGTCCCCATAATCTCTACAGACCTACCTGCAGTGTTAAGTCCCTTCTAACAAAGTCCATAATTAGCTTCAGCATGAATCACAGCAGAGGCATCTGAGGAACTCTTTAAGCAGAATGAATTGCTGCACGATATTTACAACGCACCTGAGGTCGTGTTGAGATCTGCGTCACTACTAGACTTCACAAATTTGCCGTTGACACGCTCACACTCCGAGCCGTCATCCCTTTGGGAGTTGTGACCCTCGTCCCTGGGTGGAGTCAGTATGTGAGGCAACACAGGCTCCGTTTCACCCGTCTGATGCCGCAGTTGCTAAGTGGACGCAGAAACAAACAAAACACACCTGGATGAGAATCTCTCACTGTTCCAGACCAGCCTGCAGTTTTTCAGTGAGAAACAGGAGAACTTGTGGATACCTGGTTGTGCACAGACGTCAAGTCCTGGCCTGAAGGCGTAAAGGAAGCTGAGAAGGGTGTCCCGCAGAAGTTGTCATCCTCCTCATCGTCAATGTCCCAAGCATCGTTTGTGCTGCAAGCAAATTCGTGGAAGCTGCAAGCTTTTTTAGACTTAAGGTTGTTGAATTTTGGCTTTGTGTCTTTTGGGTACCTGCAGGTTGGAATAATGAACAAACAGGAAATGAAAAAACGATGTAAGACCTGGTAGATCCCATTGATGGATGAATTTGTGTTTAGGGGGTAGGAGTTTATAAGTTCTCACTTCTTCCTACCCCATTTTGAGCATGATATGTTAACTGAAACAAAAAATCTGTATTTTCTCTTCTTTTTTATGCACTTCTTGTTACTGGGCACTATTTTATTTTTATATTTGTATCATGTTCGAATAAAATTTCATTTCATTTCATTTCATTTCAATTTTGATTTATACTAAATTTTGGAATAATGTCTAATGAACCAAGGAATCAGCTGGTGAGGGGAAAATCAGACCATCTTTTTGGCTTACCAGCCCTGTTTAGTTATCGACTGACTGGAATCTAAAAAAATAATCAAAAAAAAAACTCTTGGCAAAGACACTACAAGTACATACTAGGGCCAGACTAAAATATATTTTTTTCTAAAATTATGAGATTAAAGTGATTTTATTTATGACACAAAAGTCCTAATATTAGTAAAATAAAGGTAAACGGTAAAATATTACCAGATGAAAGTCGGCAAAGCACAAGAAAAACAGTTTTAACAAGAGCAAAGCTTTTATAGTCATCGAGCTGTAATGTGACCAGATCGTCAAGTCTGTGGTTCACTCAGAATAGACTCAGTCGTTGCTCAATCCTTTCAAATTCCTGCAGATAATAATTTGATGCTGATGTGTTAAAAGATTAAGTATGTCCTATTTGTAAAACCGAAACCAAAGTACTACTTCATAACGTGCTCTTCATTTTAATCTTTCATCTTTCATGAAGGAGTGATCATAAAATTACTACTTCATTCTTCTAGTATTATGACTTTCTGATTACATGAATTTATTCTCATTAATTTGACTTTATTGTTGTATGACTTCTCGTATTATTATGACCTTATTCTGGTCATGTTATGACTTTATTCTCCAATTATTCCAACTTTTCCCACGTACTATTACGACGTATTCCCGTAATATTATTACCATAACAGCTCATGGCTGAAAGCCTAAAAAGAAATATTCTGCACTCTGCTTAATCATTGACATTAAAGAGAATTTGGAGTTGGCTCTAATCTTTATTTTTCCCTTGGAGTATTAAAAAAAAAAAAAAGAAAGAAAAGAAAAGAAAATAACAGAAAAAAAAAAAAAAAGAAAAGAAAAAAAAATAACAGATCTGAATTAAGAAAAAAAAATCTAATTGATGCATCTTAAAATAATGCAATAAAGAAAAAGAAACATGAAATACCGGTTCCAAAAGCAGAACTAAAGCAAAATGTAGTAATTGGGTCACGGTTTCACAGCATGCAGTACACAAATGTACTCAAAACATGGAACGACTGCAAAGACCAGTAAAAAGGGCAAATTAAATGTGTCCACGTGGCATGCAGCAGCCCAGGCGTGCACTGAGCACTTACGTGCGTCGCAAACGGGGATCGAGAGGTGGATGCTGTGCTCCATAAACTGGCTGCACGCTGTGGATGATAATGTAAAAATGCAGTCACCTCGACGTGGAAAAACACTTGTAGCTAACCTGAGGGTAAGTGTTCACATCCATCGTTTAATGATTGCTCAGAAGAATGCTGGCGGTGGCACAAACTGTCCTTCATGGCTTTTATTCCCCCCCCCAAAAGCTCATTTATTATCTCAATTGTTCTAAATATATTCTATGTTCTAAATATATATTTGCTTTTCCCACTCATATGTGAGAATTAAATCAGGAAGCGAACAAAGTTGGGAAGAAGAGCCAACATCAGCGGTTTCCACAGTTGGGTTTGAGACCCCATCTGCTGTCAGGTGTAATATCGAAGTCGGAGGTCTTCTTCAAAAACCATCTTCAATGACAAAAATGACAATTTGTTTTCTATAAATGTTGAAAAAGATAAAAAAAGCACAACAGTATAAATAGAAGCATCCTACTGACCAACATACTGGCTGTTGGCCCCGATTGTTTTCTCATTGTAGCACTTTTTAACTACGGTAACTTCGTAAGAGTGTTTACATAGCAACCAGGAGTCAGGGTCACTGAACTCTCCCATTTTCATTTTGTGACTCAGAAGCTGAAAACTTTAGGAAGCTCTGGCCTACATGCTTCTGTCTTATTTCATTTTTCTACATATATGTAATGATATTTTTTTGATGCTTGGGATATTCCTCTGAAGGTATTTTTAATTTTGAGTGACAGGTTCAAAGCCAGAAAGTGTTGTGTAAAATAATGTTTGTTTAGTTTCAGTATTTTTGTTGACCACTCTTTCCTCTGAGTCAGACTGTAGTTCTGCAGTAAACAGAAGTAGCCGACAGCTTGCAGGGCGGCCATGTTGTTCCCCTCCCTGTGGTGGGCAGTATGTTCCGCAGACAGCACAAACTTAAAGCTCAGCTTTCTATTTCCCTTCCAACTCTCTGGCAACCGGGAGCAAACAAGGAAAAGTCACAATTCCCACTTCATCCTTTGTTTCTTCAAAGAAATCCAAAGAAATGTGGCCCCCCTCTTTAACCCCGTAGTGCCTTATAAAACTCTCCACGACTCTTAAATCAAGGGTGTCCAAAATCTGGCTTGGGGGATATTTGCCACCCTTGTAGTGATTCTGGGCAACCCTCGATCGCAACACAAAACTGGCATAAACTTGGTTTCCCAGCTCAAGGTAGGAGGTTAAAAAAAAACTAAAGAATTTTAATCAAATTCCAAAAAAAGATGCATACGTATTAAAGTCTTCTAAAAATGAAATGTACAATACAAAGTACTCATTCTTCAACAACCATGTTTTATCACTTTTATGTTAAATTAATATAAAAATGGGTCTGGCTCTGGACTAAACCTGGCTAAATAAAATTATGAAATGAAAATCACAGGAAGTCTTGTTGCAGTTTGCCACAAGCCCTGTAGGGGACATAACAAGGTATAAAAACACAATTATCCCTTCTGCTAGAAAACAACAACATGACCACGAAAGACTGATCTGACTGGCAGCGTTTTATTGGAATAGCTTACAGTAAGCCTTGTGGCTGGGAACTGGAGCTGCTGGTTATCTGGCAGTGCCAGAGTCTGTTGTTTACAACTGTCAAGCTGACTTTATCAGCAGCAGCAGCGAGGACAGGGAGCGAGCGCAACCCCCCCAGTCTTCCTGTTCAAACATCTGTTGGTGTCCAACCTCCATGGTTAGATCCGTCTGTGGGACAGAGAGAGAGAGTCACGCCCTCTCCTTGGTAATCTTCTCCTCTCGGGTTTCCCAAACAGACTCGGCTCCCGTTTTCTTCCTGCCCCGCCCTCTGACAGTTGAAACCAACACATCAGCTCATCAGTCAGTCATAAAAACATGCAGCTCAATGTAGGTGAAACACACAGCTCAGCTCTTCTTAACGAGGTCCAATGAGTCCTGATTGCTGCGTGTGCCAGAGGAACTGCAGGTAGAACCTTAGTGGGTGGTTGTGATGTTTGCTGGTTCCAACTGTAAGGCTTATATTTGAGATGACCAATGAAAAACGCAGCAACGAATCGGACGCACGTCCATTTATATTTTGAATAATTCTTTGATTTATTTATTTTTTTAAGAAAAAGCCAGGTAATTTAAGTTTCACAATTTTATGCACATACGTATTTTTGTTTAAATAAATGGTGAACCGATCGGCCGGCCGGTTTATTGGCATTGATTTCCCTAATGTTGGGAGATCAGCCGATACTTCCATGTGAAGCCAAACTTTTCCTCCAATCTTTATCTATCTGATAAAAAAACAAAACAAAAAAAAACCAAATCAATCACTGTCCTCTTTTGCTCTGCTGTGAGAGCGGTCTCACTGACGGACCTGCCCACCGGGTCATGTCTGCATATCTGCAGTTACTAATAACGACTCCACTGTTACCAATTCAGCAACATTTCAGACAAAAAAAAGAATTGGTTTTAACCAAAATTGGAGTCGGCAAGTCATACTTTGTAAAGATCGGTACTTGGCCAGAAAACTGCAATTGTTGCACCCCTGGTTAAAATATAAATTGATTCCATTTGTTTATACCCAAATATCTCTAACAAAAATCACACAATTATCTTTACTATAGTAAAATCCAGTCCCTCCAGTTGTTCTTGATTTCTGCAATCGTGGAAATTCACGCAAAATCAGCAAATCCCTACGTATTTTCATGCTACTGCAACATTGTAAGTAATTTTGAGAATTTGAGAATTCATTAGCAAAAACATGAGTTTAAAGTGATCCTAACTCCCACCTGTGACAGTATTTCTTACTTCTTGCCACACTTCTGCCTCAGCCTTACTTGTCAAACCATAGTCCATTTATCTAACAAAAAAAAAAAATCATCACATTTACCATCATATGCAAGCGTGGGAAGAAATTATTTTGTGTAACTCACGATAATATACTTTTGGAAGAGGTTTATTGAAGAAAAACTATGCAGAAATATTTATTCTTGCCATAAAGCTGGGGTCAAATTGGGGTCAAACTGGCAGATTTAGAATTAAATTAATTTTTAGCTATTTATTTATTTTTTTACCAACATGTTTCTTCTCACTAATAGTGAAAAGATTTTAGAGTCTGGCAAACAATTTGTGGTGGCTGACAGACAGTGTAGGAGCCTTCTTTCAGCCAGCTGACAAGCAGTGCATAGCAACATTTATGGAGGGACACAAAATCACAACAGTATAAAGGAAATTTGTTGCAATTTTTAAACTGTAACTTTTTAAAACTTAGTATTGATGCTGGCAATCGGCATGTGGCTAAATCAGCCTGTGACTAAATGTTTTAAATGCCCATCGTCTGCTGTGTTTGTTTCTACAAAGAAATCACTTACACACAAAGCTATAACTCGTAATGATAATTGGGGGGAGGGGGTTAAAAAAGAGCTTAAAGCGTTATTTCACTTCATGACCCTAAATGGAGGCTCGCTGAACTCCAGTTTAAAGCGGCATTTATAAATGAGGGTGAATGGAGTCCATTGTGTTGCAGCAGCTGTCAGCACAGACCCAGGAAGCATACGGCGGGCGGATGGTGACAGATGACACCCCCACTTTAACACAAACCGCAGAGAATAAAGTGATGGAGCTCAGTCATCTTTTGGCTGACAGCACAATCAAATGAAACCTCTCTGACGTGCTACAGCAGATTGACTAGAAACGAGAATAATTTGCGCATTTAACTATAATTACTTCAGGCAGTTACGTCAACCGTTTAATGTCAACCAAGGATTCTGTTCCCACACATATTGAGCTTCTCTCATTGTGCGCCAAACACGACTTTCCTGTAGATTTTCCTGGCTACAATAGTCCGGCCGAAAAGTTAGCACTGGAAGGCAGCTATGTTTTGATAAGAATGAGACAACCAACCTTCCGGGAACCTTAGTGTTTCTCCTCCAGAAATTGATCCTGTTGTCGGTGGCCATACTCGGATAGCACAACCCCCTTCAGCCCAACACCGAGCCCGGCTCCGCGTACCATGAAAGCGCAATAGGGCAAAGGGGAAGGGACGGCTTCCGTGTTTCACAGCGCAGCCCCGCTCAGCTCTCTGTGGAGAGTTCAAATGATCCGGAGATAAGGTGATATCTATCGTTCTGCTGCGAGGATGAGCAAAGCGGCTCACTGGAAGCCGCCATCTTGGGGAGCAACGGTCGAAGCGCGTGATTGGCTCGAGGGTCGAACAGGTGCGGTGAAGGTGGCCAATAGCAGCAGATGTTGTGCTGGGAAAAGGAGGAAGAAGAGAAAGAAATTAGTAATACAAATGACCAACAGACAGAGAGCTGGGTAGAGTAGCGAAAAGGTGTACTAAAGGAAGAGTAGCATCATATTTTTACTCAAGTAAAGGTGAAAAGGTGAAAAGTCCCGTAATTACTCAAGTAAGAGCACAAAAGTATCTGATGTAATATTTTAAAATATAATGCTGACAGACAAATATATAAAGCTGTGATTATTCTGGTATTTTAAAACCAAAATTATGCCCCAACATTACATAATGTAAAATGCAAATATGTTTCTCAAGTTTTATGGACATTCATTTATTCAAGTGAGCCTACCACCCACAGAGAGGAATGTTGGGATCCTGAGTGGTAGGTGGGACCATGGATCATAGTGCACTAATTCCTGATGGCCTAACCTGGCTTTGGTTACATGGAATGTGTCACCTCAGTGGAATGCTGCTGGTTTCAAAGTCACCTCCTGGTTTCTGCCAACCAGTGCACTGTGCATACTTTGGAAAGTAAACATAAACATACAATGTGTCTATAATTTCTTAATGTTTACCAAAACTCGGCTGATTTGATAGAGAACAGTTTCCATAAATTTCAAACAGTGAATCTCCTAATATTTTGCCTGAACATCTGATCCTGCTATCATTTCAGGGACAAACACATAAAATAGGAAAACAGAAAAGCAAATAATTGTTGGAGCTCATCAAGACAGCTCAATTCCTCTACACTCCCTGGTCAGGCGGGTCTGGTACATATAGGGTGAATGTTTCCCATTCTGCCCCATATCCCAGCCACCTCACTGTTTGTGGATCTATTACCCTTAGAAACATTCATGTCTTAATGACGCAGCCAAACAAAGGACCAACAGTCATTTTTGATTGTTATTATTATTACAAGAGCCTTGTAATGGTAAACTGTTTTTTTGGCTTAACACCTACCTGATGAACTACCTGTAGCAATCCGTAGTGGGTTATGATGAAACATCTGACTGTTCATGTGGCTGTCAGCTGTGTTGATGCCTGTATGTTCATAGATTTGTTGAGATAAATAAGTATGTGACCCAGATCCACCCCTTTATTATTTACCCAGCACCATCTGACTGGTATGTCTATTGAAGCCTATTTTACAGCACAGTCTTGAGGAATCCCTCTTTTCTTTGCATTTTGCCTCAAAGAAACCAGAGTTCAGTATCAATTCTATGTGCGATCTATCTACCAGGCATGGTCAAAATTATAAAAACATCTTCAAATGAATATGTATATATATATGTATGTATATATTGTATATATTGCCAATCACCTGAATGATGCACAAAGTTGTGGCCCTGCACACATCTGATTCAACCTTAGGAACAATTTCCAGATGTTTGAAAGTGGTGCTTTCATCTGTCCAAACAATTATATGCAAGTATAGAAATGATGGGAATGTCCAACCATCATACCAGTCAGTAAGGAGACAGGTTCTGTGTCTAAGAGATAAATGTGTTTTGGTATTAAATGTGCAGATTGAACCCAGAAGAAAAGCCTAAGACCTCATGAATACACTGGCTGGAGCTGGTAAGACAGAGTCATTATCCACAGTGAAACATGTTCTGTACCGACATCGAACTTGACTTGGTTTCACAGTTCTGTCAGGCGGAACGGGTCAGAATTTCAGTAAAACTCTGAAAGAAGCTCATGGAAGGATGTCCATCATGTTTCACCCTCGTCCTTCAGTTAAAAAGTAACATTACAAAATACAGAGAAAAAGTAGGGAATCTTTTTGCTTCATTGTGACATTTAGCAAATAGAAATAATTTTAGTAATTCCCACTGACCTGAAACAAGAGAAGCTTGGTCAAACTTAACTTCAGACTGTGAGAAAAAACAGGTGGATGTCTGTTTTTATTCGGTGTATGTAAACATCTGGTTTTAACTGTGAATGAGTTTCCACAGCCAATCAGGTGTACTCAGACCTTACATCACCAAGACAATGCAAAGAGTTAAGTCCAGTATGGTAAAGCACCATTCCACTGGAATTCCAGAGAAAGAAACTTTTAATGCTTCAACATGATGGTCAAGAGTTCTTGTTTCTGCATCATAAGTGTTTCCTCACTTCCCACTAACTAGTAGCGTTTTTACTTGGGGGTGCACCAATAAATTGGCCCCGATTTCCTTAAGTTTGAGTGATCAGCCGATACTTACAGGTTGAACATATTTACCTCCACAAGAGTCCAAAAGTAATCCTCTGTCCCCTTTTGCCCACCAGGTCAGGTGTGAATGCATGCAGTTAACAGTAGTCACCCTCTTGCCAACTTAGAAACTTTGACTTTTCAGACAAAAATCTGAATTTTTGCATCGGCCAAAATCAGAATTAGCAGGTCAGGCCAACCAGAAAACTGCAATCGGTGCACCCTAATTTTTATTCATTAAAAGGGTGATCTTGTAGGCTGTAGAGCTTGAACGAATTCTTGCACACCAAGATTTTGTCTCTAATAAAATAAAACTAAGGTAAACAAGCAAGCTGAGATTGTAGTCATAGCTGTATGAACAACACTGTATGATGCTGTATCAAGACATATGTCCCTAACCCGTCATTTGATTCTTCTCAACTCAAAACTCATCATTAAAGAACATACTGCTAGATAATCCTTTCACAGACTGAAAAAACTGTGAGTTTTCCATTTTAATGCATTCAATGAGAAGGGGGGAAAAAAGATTATTAAGAACTGAACTTGCCTGTGATAATTCAGAGTTGATGCATCTAAACGAGAACCTTTTCACACCACCATGAGTTTGCAAATCAAAAATACTTCCCCTGCTTGGTGACCATTATATCTTATCTGTCGCTGATACTTCTTTTTTTCAAGAGGCTGCATTTACAGATTGATGCCACAAGGGGGCAGGGTTTCTCTGCTCTAAGAAAAAAACAATTTCGGTCAGAATGAAACCAGTCCAGCTACCTCACTATTTACAGTAAATGCTTGACTTTTCGGTTAACCACGGGCTGTGTCAGCATAACATGAACACAGAAGAGTTGCAGTTGTATTTTTCCTGAAACATCTCTAGGATAAACTTTATTGACTCTCATCAACCGATGAGTGTGTAGTTCAGAGGAGCCCGGCGAATCACGGTGTCCCGACGTTACGTTGGTGTATTCAAACGTAGGCAAATGGAGGGCTTTGTAGACATGCTTTGGTTTAGATGTGTATTTGAATGGCAGGTGGTGTTTCTGTGTCTGTTTAGGGAAATAACAGCAGGCTCCTCCCACGTGCCCTCACCTCCAACCTCCAACGGACGTCAACTGACACAAATCCAGGTGAGCTGCCTCCCCTGTTGTTCTGCTGTTTACATGTTTTGAGTTTTAAACTTTAAAAGAAGTGACGCTGTAATCCTATTACTAGCAGAAAAAAACGCCTCATACACACATTTTTTTTTATTCTTGGCTAGACAAAAAAAAATTTACTTGAGCTTAATTTTTTCAGAAGTTTGCCTCTGTTGTGTTTGGAGTGGGAAGCCATGGGATAAACGTTAAAGGGACGAACTAAAGAGAAGATCCGCTCAGTCACAAGGCAGAACTATGAAGAACTGTGTGGGATGCCTGGAGCTGCCTGGGGGAACAACAGCCTGCTGAATGACTCTGCTTTCATGTTGTACTTTTACCCTCATACTTTAATTTAAGATCATCTGTCCTTACTTTAAATTCTTCTCTAAATACACTGATGTTTAACTTTGAACTTTCCAAAGCATCCCTACTTTGCTTCTGAGGAGAGGAGCACACCACAGGC
The DNA here is from genome assembly GCF_000485575.1 of Poecilia formosa. NCBI lineage: Eukaryota > Metazoa > Chordata > Actinopteri > Cyprinodontiformes > Poeciliidae > Poecilia > Poecilia formosa. The sequence goes on along the minus strand of NW_006800184.1, from coordinate 709,286 downwards.
TGTATGTAATTAGAGTGAATGTAAATGTGCTTTTACATGCAACATCCCCTGTGAGATTTTTGTCCCTCAGCCTCATTTTTGTGGATGTGACCCCCTGTGTTTTTGCGCTCCTTCTCCACCACCCATGCAAGGACAGCATCGTGACTCTCTTCCTCAGTGCCAGAGTATCACCAAAACCAATCAGTCTGCATTCTTTAAGAAAAGAGGAACTTTTCTTCTGGTCTGTCTTGTCCTGTAATCTTGGTGTGGAGTTTGTAGAGTTGTTTATGAAGAAATTAGAAGGTTTTTTTCAACGTTGAAGTCGGAGCATATTCTGAGCTTTTGTAAGCTGAGGTAAGCTAATGTTTTATTTTTTTATCTTTATTTTCATGACTCAGGATTTTTAAACTTTCTACATAGACAATATTTGTTAGTGAACCACCAACGCAAGAGTCCTGTCTGTATTATCTGGTTATAGCAAATCCAATTCGGTCAGGATTAAACCAGGTTTCACTGGATTACTTTCAGTCCAATGACTGTTTTCCCACAACTTATTGAAGTTGTGGGAAAGCACAACTTTTCCAATTTGTGCTTCAACTTTTGAACTTTTTAGAATTGTGGATTTGGTGGCTTTCCTCCTGTAGGCACATGGTGATGTCCAGCCAAGTTATTCTGCAGGGTGATGGGTCATCACTTCCACTGCCCACTCACTTTGACTGGGACCAGGCCATGAAGGATTGTGGATTCTCAGAGAAAGGTCAGTCCGACGCTGCAGAAAGAGGAAGTCTGTCTGTGTGTGTCTGTTGGACATTTCAGATTTACATGTTACAAGTCTTTACTTCATCCAGATGTTAATTTTTGGGCCTGTAAGTATAATGTACTGAGTAAATTATTCCTACTCGCGTCATTCGAGGTTTATCCCGAAGTGAGGGATGAAATGTGTTTGGCCTTTTAGTGGCAAGAAGCCGGTTGAAACAAAGGGGAGTATTCTGCTGCTTTCTGTGATTGAAGAGATAATATTGGAAAGGACAGCTTTGCCTTGTGGGATACCGCAGAGTTCAGTCCTGGTTCCCATTCTCTTTGTCCTTCCAGATTATTAGTTGGTATAAGCTCTATGCTGATGACACCAGCTGTACTGAGTTCTAAGACTGATCATGTTCCATGATAACACGATTCCTGTAAATGCTGACATAATTTGTTCTTCAAGCTTCTCAGAAATGTGTTCATGAGCATCATTTCAAATAGGTGGCTTCAGATGATCTAGAATAATATTTGAAAGCTCACATCAGACACTAAACTGGAGATAAGTCTCGCATGTATTTGCTTTTGCTCATCTCTAATGTGACCCATGCTGGATCAGTATCAGATTCTGCAGAACTCTGCTACGTGAATATTTGCTGCTACAAACAGAATAGCTTTACTCACTCCAGTTTGGGCTTCTCTGTACTGGTTCCTGTTCATGATGTTTATCATTTCTTTGTGATGTTTTCCTGCTTTTAGCACTCACTAGTCCACTCAGTGTCAGGTTTCAGGACTTTGTTTGAGACCCTCTGTGCATTGTGAAGAGATTCCTTGTCTTTATATCTGAGGTTTCTATCTCATTCTTCTGCAGTGTATTTGACAACTGCCAAGGCTTTGCCATTGATGGTCTGGATTTGTTTTGACTGTACAGCTTGCTTCTCAAAACCTGCTACTTTGCATTTGTTTGAGGCAGGTTTCCTTTTGGTCTGAACAAGGTACCAATTGCCTGTGGAATCACAAGGCATTCATAGCCATCTTTAATATCTGTACTGTTGGTTGTCCTGGTAGCGATCACCTTGCTTCTCTTGTGCACAATTTGGCTACCCTTATATAGTCTGAATGACACCCCAATGTCCTTGCTGTATATCCTGGTTAGGTGGATACCCATCTCTTTCTGAATATACAGCTTGATTTCATCCATGATGTGTAGGTGACTGATTGTAACTCCGTTTTAAAACTCATATCCATATCCACTTGTTCTTTGATGATCAGACTCAGGCAGTTCAGACTAGAAATGCATTGATCCGTTATTTATATCTGTAACGGTCCTTATATTGAAAACCATTCTAGTTTGGGTATCAGTAACAATGTGCCCTATCCACAAGGGCAGATCTGTTCAGTCTAATTCTATGTTTTGTGCTCTGAGCGACGTCGTGCTTTATTATTTATTTTTATTGAACATGTTGGACCAAAATAGTCAACATATGATTTTTATTAGTTCCAGTTTCTTTATTATTTATTTTACATTGGCTGTACTCCTGACCAAACTAAAGTCGTGTTGCTTTTAGATGTTTTACCAAGCTTGTGAAGCTATTGGTGTATTTACATGTACTGTACCCATGCAGAATTATCACATCAATTTTAATTCAGTACTTTTATGTTTGTTTTAAAAAAAAAATCGCTTTTAGTCAGTTCAGCTCTGATTTTCTGCATCAAATGATAATAAACCTCCGATAGCCGTATCGGTATTGGATGTGAAAAAAGTGGATCTGCACCGATCCACTTTGGGTCTGAAGGTCTGAAGTAGGGATGCTCCTCCCTACTTCAGACCTTCAGACCCACTGAGCTTTCTGTATGACAGATCTCAATGTGCTGTTGATGTGCTGCAGCTGTAAGCATTCATCTGCTCTGTCAACTAGTAGCTGACAGCCAGAAGCTGATGTTGTATTTATATTCCTTTTGTAATCTCAAAGCACGTTGATGTGTTTTTTGTAAATCTGTGAAAACATCTGTATACATAACCTTTACTTTGCGGTGACGCACGCATTTCCCAGTTCTCTCCAAAGTGATCTGATTCAGTGCGTCGGCTGAGGTATTGCTGTGACCTTCTGGGTGTCTAGCAGCTGACCCCGGATCAGATTGAGGTTGGTGACATTTTACACCTCAGTGCCTTCTTATGGCACATTAACCCTTGGATGGGACTTCATAATAGGGTGTATAAATCTGTGGAGTTGAAAGCAGCAGGTAGAAGTCAGCATCAGCAATGAAAAACAGTTCTTGACTTCAACAAAGCCTCCCCTGGATTACTCAGTTAGTCTTAAAGATTAATTAGACTGTGGAGCACTGCGGAAAGAGAGGACTTTACTGCCTATTTGCATAATGTTCATATAGTTTGTGCAATTTTGCTAAATCGAGAGAGGGAGACGAGCGGAAAGGGAGGTTTGCACTTATCGTAAAACAAAGTGTGACACCGTTAACTGCTGCACTGCTTTTAGTAAAGATCCATCTCTGCTTCAGAGTCGTTATCACCCTCCTTATTATAGATTCAAAAACAACACACGCGCACAAAAACGCCCCCCAAACGCTCGCTTTGGTTGACACACTTAGTTTAGCTTTGTGGGATTGTGTGTTTGCATTTGCATGTGCGAGTGTTTGTGTGTGTGTGTGTGCAGCAGGCTGAGTTATGAGCGTGAATGGAGTGCACGGTGTTTGACCATGTGCATTGTGTTTTATGAGATGAGCAAGCTTTAATGACTCTGTCACCAGTAAATGGGTGCTGATTTGTGGCACAGCTGTCGCTCCACACTCTCCCATCACACATTTAGACACACAACCAATCTGCATCTGAACTGAGGCCACACCTAAACGTCCACATTTACCATATATATGTAAAATGTTATACTGAGATGTGACGGCTCATGCAGATTTTTGGCACAAACTGTCTCATAAATGCATTTTGTGGCTACATAAAGTGATTGACATGTACAGTCTAATCAGGAAAACATTACATGTTCTCGGATCCAGGCAGCAGTTCTACATAAAATCTGACATCTGATGTAAAATTGAAATTTTTGAGCTTTGTGTTATAATGTTATTCCCTCATCAAAAACGTACCTGCAGTGTTGCCTTGATTCTTTCATGCATGTTTGAGAAACCCTTTTCTCTCCATGGCAACCAATCCGCTGTGCAAAGTGGCTGGGTGGACTTAGCTCCACCTCCTCCTCAGAACTTCCACCTCCCGGAGCATCCTTCCCCTCGACTCCTCCAGTCAGTTCCTCCAGACTAGCCAGCAGCAATTAGCAAACACCTGGTGGAACTGCCCATCTGCTGAGTTATAGAAGTAACTCCTATAATGATAGGAGTTACTTCTCAGTGTAACACTGGCAAAAACATTGTTAAAGAGTTGATACAGGAGCCATGTTGTGATGACTTCGCGAAGGCAGTTTTAGGAAGAAAACAAGAGTTTTTAAAGAGGCAGAGACCCAATTTCAAGGTGTTAAACTAGGAAGTAATTTTTATTTATTTTAAGACATATTTGATATAAATAGCATTTTATTAACAACCTAAGTTAACATAGTTACTTGATTATGTTATAAATTGGCAGAATGTGCTTGAAAAACCACATAATACTGCCCCTTTAATTAACTCATCTCTTCTACTGAGGAATTTATTGATCTATAAAACCAGCTGATGTAGTTCCTATGGCATGTTTTGTGGTTCCATAGAGCATATTTTTTATTTTATCCAGTAAAACGCTGCATTTTCAACTGCTCGCTCCACATCTCCTCCAACTTGCTGTTTGCACCAAAAACTGGGTGGCAAGCAAAGACTTTTTGTAATTCCTCAAGTCATTGTAGTTTAATATTATAAATTGCTTAAGGACACTAAACATTTACAAATGAGGGGGAAAAAACAACAAAAAATAGAAGGGAAATACTTTTTCATATGACAATATGTTATTTTATCTAAGAGTCATTTAGTGATTAAAAGGACTCCCAAAGCAAGACATTAACCAAAGTTGTGTCAACACATAAGTTAACAAAACACCAGTTTTTAACTGGATATTCTTGTTGTTGCTAGAAAACTTTAGGGCAGTTCTCTTATTGAACTTATAAGCTACCAAAAGAAACAGAAGTTGACCTGGTTAGACTGAGACACCAATGAGAACATTCTGAAACTTTTCCTGTTCTCATCATGGAGGTTGTTTCTGGTGCAGCGGAGGCACCAGAAAGTTTCTGATAGTCTGCTGTAATCCCAGCTCATCGCCAGCAGATGTCACTGTTGTCGAGTGTTTAGGGAGTTTTAAACTCCAGCGGTAGTTTCATTTTTAGTTTTGTCTGCCAGCACTTGCTCCTCTTCTTCATCGCTTTATTGCATCAACTTGCAGCTGTTCAGACAGTTGTGTTGATCTGTCCATCTGTCTTGTTTACAGACTCTGAGCTCGCTGACAGTGTAGCAGGTGTGCCCTTTTGATTTCACCGAAATGTCAGATGACGGCGTGTGTGAGGAGTGTTTGTCTTATCAAGTTTGGAATGATTTCCCATGTTCTGCTCTCCCTCTCTCCTACTGCCAGCTCCTCCATGTCCCCCCCTCCTCCCCCCGCCCCTGCCCACCCCCTTCATTAAGCGATGGGGCTGCGGCGGCGATTCCACTCATGTGTGCTGCACCTTGTTGACTTTAGGCTCATTAGGAGGCCAAATGAATATGACGAGTTTTGACATTAGGCTACAGCTGGAACAAATGTGCCAGCCGCTCGCTTTGCGGCCCAGCCAATTCCTCCCCCTCCCCGCCCCCCACTCTCTCTCCAATTTCTTACCAAGCATATGCAAACATGTGCCTGCTTGTTTTCGGGGAATAGCTTGATGGGTTTTTCTGCAATATTGGGAGATGTAGATGCGAGGCCTGTGTTGTTGAATTGAATTGCACGCTTTGATGCAGAGACAGATTGTAAAACTGTGCTTTTATTAAATCCTTCATTAGGATTCATCAGTGAGATTGGATCAGAAAAAGGTCACCGTGCAGATGCAACCTCCCCCCCACTTTTTTCCTCTTTGTTACACCCCCCCACCCACTCCTTTATATATGTACATCCACCCTCCTCCAGCGTGTTTACCCCCATCTTCGCCTTTTTGACTCCACTCAGCAAAAGGCAGCACCTCATGCTTGCTTTCCTCCCTCGCTAGCTTTTACCCAAAACAAATTTGCAATGAAAATGGGTAAAAATGATCATCATGGGCCTGCTAGGGAAACACAAGGTGAAAGTGACATTATCCCGCCCCACCACCCTCGCTCCTTCACCCCCCTCCAGCCCTGTCGTCCTCGCAGCCTGGCGCCAGTGGGACGGCTGTGCCACAAATCATTTGTATACTCTCATTTCTGCAAGCGGCCCGCGATGTTGCTTACTGCTTAGCGAGCAGATGACTTTTAGAAAGAAGAGTGAATTTAGAGGAAGGGGATGACGAGATGGGGAGATGAGGGAAGAGGGGTTGCAGGAGGGAGGCGTGGGGGGGTAATTTGCGGCGCGCGAGGAACGTCTGTGGGAGTTGAAATTGAGAGGGAAATTGTGTGCGCCATATGTCAAGTTCTGCAAAGGAGGTTTTCATGGCACACCTTGTGTGTGTGTGTGTGTGTGTGTGTGTGTGTTTTCTGTTGCAAAATGAACCATCTGGGTTGTTTATTGAATCACCTTCACCATTGTCTGTGTTCCCTGCTATTATCAGTGAAAGAGCTACAGGAAATGTGCTGCACAGATTGTCTGTAGCTTAGTGTTTGGTCATCTTTGTCTGTCTCACATGTTAGCTCTCTCACACACATGCACACACACACACACACATACCCTTCCCCCATCCAACGGCCGGTGCAAGACATGATTCTTCTGCTCTGATGAATATGTTCTCTACGCAAGTCTGAGCATGGAGGTTCCTAGCAGGCGATCGCGTGATGTTACCGGGGATTATTTCACCTGCAACACGAGCACAGATTTATTTATCTTCCGGCTTCATCAAGCATCTATATTACATCTAAAAGTGCAAAAAATGTGTCGGCTATCATCGCTCCTTTTCTCACCCCCCACCCACACATCCTCCCACGTTCACACGCTTGCTCACACATCCCCTCGGTGTGGAGTAAATATAGAGCAGAGACAGTGTGGCACAGTGACCTGCAGAGGAACTCGTACACTTCGCCTGCTACTTCCACTGGGGCCTGTGCTTTCAGGAAAGCCATGAAGTATTCATGGCTTAGTCACGGGATCTGTGAGGCAGGGATGGTGGAAACGGCAAAGTCTCTGGAAGTGCACTGCAGGCGGCTCAGCAGGGCTCAGATGATGTTACACAATATGCAGGGTACGGGGATCCGCTGTCTACTTCTGTTCGCTGCTTGATCTGTAAAGGAGAGAGCTGCATCTCCCTGAAACATTTTCACCTTACAGGACTTAAGTTTCATTTTAGCTTGTACACGTCTGCTTTATATTCGTCTGATCGTGTTTCCGTGTCTGTTCTGTTTGCGTGTTGTTTTTCCGCCCTACTACCCGCTTTGAGAGACCGTCCCGTTCTTCCTTTTTACCCCAAAGGCAGTCTGGGAGGTGGGCGTCCCGAGCGCGAGCGCATTTAGAAGGAGCTGTTTGTGACCCACATTCATATGATCCAACCCTGTGGGGCCTCAGGAGAGCTTCAGGGCGGCCGTGCCCTCTGTGTGGGGCGCTATGGTGAGGCAGAGGCTCTGAATTTTGCAGCTCATGAATGTTGGAGCTTCCTTTATGTCCAAAGGGACTAGAGTTGGTGAAGACTGGTGACTGCTTGCTGTCATCCGTCCGTCGGTCTATACCCACTTACCCTTGTGGGGTCGTTATTCAGCCATACGGTGAATCTTTTGAACGCTCTAGCAGTGGTTGTTTTGCAGGATTGTGTCCTGTATTTCACTCCGTCCTTCATCTCTGACCCACTTCTCTGTCCCTGAGATAACTTTTATTTGTTAATTGGCACTATGTAAATGAAACTGAATTGAATTAAACTATTTGTTTAGTTCAGATAGAAAGTCAGATTTTTTTCGCTATGCTTTTAATAACTGACGAGCTTAAAGGGATCCACGTCTTGTTGAACATGTTGGCATGAATATCTTGTAATTTTCCTTTTAACGTAAGAGCTGTGGTTTGTGATGTGTTAGAAACCCACACATAATTACTTCAAAATTGTTTATACATTTATTACATTTTCACTTTTATTTTAAGCTGTGGAATGCATACCCGACCGATGAAGCGAGCAGGTTATAGTGGATTTGAGCCTTTAAACAAAACAGCCCACAAAACATCTGGATTGGGGCAAACTACCAAACTAAAGTTTTCATGTGTCATTACACATAAGATAACCATTGAATCAAAATGGCAAAAAAATGACTTTGATCTACTGTTTACTGTATTAACTAGATCTAACACCATTAGCAAGAGCTAACAGAACATCAAGACAAGTTTATGAATGGATTTGTTAGTGAAGCATCTTTAAGTGTTTGTAACAAACCATTCTAATATATTTGAGAAAATATTTTGATCCCGATGCTGACCGTAACCAGCTTTGGCGGCCGAATCTCTCCTGTTCGTCCATTTGGTTCTCCTCATTTTGATTTCCTTTTCTCATTTCTGCAGGATGCATTTCAGTTTAACATAAAAATGGCGACGTCTGTGTGACGATGTATTATTTAATTTATGAAAACTAAATGGCCTACAATGTTTTTACTTTATTGTTTTCAGAACTGAAATAAATGTTTCCCATATAAAGTATATTGTTGCCACTAATGGTGGATTTCTTTAAAATTTAACGTGATTGAAGACAAATTTAAATTAGTTTTGCTTAGTATTAATTTTACTGTTTTTACTATAATCACTTCTGGCCCGAGACTTGAGTCTTGGTGCTAGTTTTTATCTTGTGTAATGTAGAGTGTGAGGAAGCCAGTATGTGTCTTATGGGATGTTAATGGCTCATAGAAGTCTGTTCATTCTAGCTGTAGCTGCATAACAATGACCACGTGAATGTCTCTCCAAATAAATGCTGTATTAAATGACGTTGGATCATTTAAGAAGCAAAGTAACCTATCGCTGACATTCTCTTCCTGCTAAGCTAGCGGCAACTCTACAAGGACACGGAGATGTTGCGACTCATCCATCATTATTTTCTCCTCCTAACTTGTCTCTGTCATGGTTGGTGTGTCATGACACAGCAATGTTATATTTTGGTGTAGCAAAACACCAAACTGTTTACTGCAGCGGGAAGGGCTTCACTGGAGCTCGACTTCAAGGTGTCTTGTAGACTTTGAATGGTCTATGCAAAAACCACGATCCCGAAACGTCACTGTGCGTTGACAGCTCAACCTCTGTCTGACCATGTTGGCCCCTTCAGAGATGCAAAAGGTGAGAATAAAAGGATCTGGTTTTGGGGGGCAGAATTTAGACTTGGCTTGCACTTTTTCCCTCAAAGGGCCTGAGATTTGACTTGTTTCTGGAAAAATGACTTGTGAATATTTCTGCTCCCTGTGTATGTGTGGGCTCACTCCAGGTACTCTGACTTCCTCTCACAAGCTGCTTTTCCATAACAAATGTGCGCAAAACTTTGTTGGTATTCTGTTAAACACACAAAACAAATCCCAATTTCAATGTTTCAATTCAATAAGAAACACAATCAAAATCATATGTCAGAAGGTTTGTTCACACAACAATTTGATATAAGACATCATCCTCTTACCACTTCCTGTCGTCTTCTTTGTCTTTACCACCTTTAGTAACACTCGGCTGTTGATCACGTGACTCATGTCATGCAAAAAAACTGTTTCCGTTGCAGTTCTGCAAAATACTCATGTATAAGCGGCTGAAAATCCACCTGATTCTATAGTGAAAAACTACTAATTGACTAACATATATGTTTTCTTTTTAAATCGGCATGTTTCCATCAAGCAAATTTATTTTTGTAATTCCAATTTGTGCAATTATATGGCCAATGGAAACACAAGTGTTGGGTTAATTGGTCTCTCTCAGTTACCCTCAGTTGTGAAAGTGCACGTACATAATTGTTTGTCCTGTGTTTGTGTTACCCTGGTGACCTGTTCCAGGGTCGCCTCTGCCTATTGCCCCATAACCACTGAAAACACACCAACCCCCACTGCCACTCTGCAAGGATAATAGATAATGAATGGATGGAGATGAACGTTAGAGACATTTAAGTTTACATTTTCAGAACATGATTGGGCTGAAGTGAAGAGAACTGAAACGATTTCCAACATTAAAGCGTCCGTCTCATTGACACCACAGATAGAGGCATCTTTGTAAAAGCCCAGCAAAAACACATAATCATTTCATGCATAAAATAAACATTAAACAGCAATAACAAGTCATTAAAATGTGGGATTCAGAGCTCCTTTTAAAGATGAGAGACAATCGCTACATTTTCTAGTAGAAACAGAGGTCTCCTTCTGTGGAAAAGTATTGATTTCGTGTTTCTCAAAGTCTCCCCGAGTCAAAAGTACTTCCAGACAAAGTTTGTTTACGTCCTCATTACGGATGAGGAGCGTATCCTCCAGCAGCTTGGCGCTGTAACCGGTGCTTTGTACCATTTCAGGTGGCACACAAAGTTATCTTGTTCAGCAACAGAGCGCCGCTTGTGACAAACTGCAAACTTTTCAAACAAGTTGGAGAATAGGCTCTTTGATTCACAAATCCTCAGCGTGGAAGCGCTCCTTCCTCAGACCAGGTGGGCGCCATTGAGAGGGAAATGTCTTCTCGCAGGGTGAAAGTTTTGGGCTGTAACTCATGAACGGGACGGCTTTGAAAACACTCAGCCGGCTGCTGAGTGAGTGAGTTTTTTTGGAGACACTGAGCTCCTTTGGTGTTGCTTTTGGGGCTCATGAATAATTCGCCTGTGCGGCTCGTCACTGTCCTTGTTGTTGTTGTTGTCGCTGCAGTGTCACTCCTGTCTGAGGGAGAGAGACAGAGGAGACAGAGGATTCTTTACACTTCAGTCTCCTCCGTACTTCCTCTTTCATTTACACAGAGAGGAAGTGTCGGGGCTGTGTATTGCGCGTTTGAGTCTGCAAGCGAGAGACGGAGGCAGATAGAGAGGAAGCCGTGCCTGGCTGTCGAGCGTAATGGTCTGTTTGTGCCGCTGTAAGGGTTTGACGGAAGGACAGGAAAATGACGAGAAAAGACCGACACAGTGAGGAAGACTCTGCTGCTTCATGGGCTCTTTTTTCCCTCTCTCTCTTTTTGAAATAAAAATGTCACATATTGACTAAATGTATGTTGTGTATTTCTCAAAGGAAGTTTAAATGTAAAAAACAAAACAAAAAAAAAACGATGACACTTCAAGTGTCTGAAAAAAAGTTATGAAGCTTGGCAGACTTGCAAACAGAAAAATAACCAGCTTTTAGCAAACCAACTCCACTAAGGATAAAAATATGACACAGACTAAAGCAAAGTTCATGTTCTTGACATCTACTTAGCCAGCCTGTAAACCATTTTAGGGATTTCTCATGTATAGATGGTAAGTAAAACTTTATTTTTAAAACACCTTTCAAGGTAAAAATCACAAAGCGCTTCGACAAACAAAAATAACAAATGCACAAAAGAAATTTAAGCAAAAGCATATTTCAAAAGATAAGTTTTTAGCCGGCCTTTAAAGGAAGCTTCTTAGTCTGCTGATCTGAGAGTCAGAGAACAGGAGATCCAGGGTCTTGGAGAAGTTTCTGTCTCCTTTAGTGTTCAGTTTTGTATGGAGGAGAATCAGCAGGTGTAGGGATGTAACAGTTCTGAGATGTAGATTGGTGTATGTCCATGCAGAGTTCACCAAGTCAAAAGCAATATCTTCAAATCCACTTGATAATGAACCGGGTGGAGGAACATTAGAAGTGGAGCTGCATGACAAAACTCTGACGATCCAGTCAGGAGTCAAGCAGCAGCATTCTGCACAGACTGCAACCGCTCTAGGGAGGTTTTGTTTAAACATATGCACAACGCATTGCAACAATCTAGATAAGATGAATTATGATTTCCTTTTCTGAACAAGAGACAACAGGGCTAAGTTTGGCTGTATTTCGCTGTTGGTAGAAACAGGAGCGAACCAGAGACTTGACTTGATTTTACACAGTCAGACATGAATCAGACGTCATCCCAAGGTTTCTTACCGAGGATGAGATGAGCTGCAGCTCCAATAAACTGCACCATAGATGACAGCCACAGAGTAAGAAAAGGTCTTGTACCATATCTGTCAAAAACCAAACACAGTATACAGTATATGGCCAATGTTCTGTACTTTATCAACCCCACACACTACATTTAGTCACTCACACACTGATACTGGGCAAGCTACTGGATTGTAGCCACATCTGCCCTGGGGCAGACTGTCCCGGTTTCATCACTGCTGCCACCGGGGCCTCTGATCACTACCAGAAGGCAAGGCGGGTGAAGTGTCTTGTCCAAGGATTCAATGACAGACGGACAGAGCAGGGATTGAACCGGCAAACCATCGATTGAATTACAGACCCAACCATTTCCTCAGAATATATCAGCACAAACACCTGAGACCAGCTATCAGCAGCATGGTGGCAGGACTTGTTTTTCTGCCTCACTAGCTGTGTTTCCATTAAAAGACAAATGCAACTAAAATCTCACATTAGCTTATTCACATCATTACCAAACATGGAGTGCCATCCTTAAAATCCTTTTGTTGATCATGTGACTTGTGTGATGCTAAAGAAGTATTTCCACTGCAGTTTTTTCAAAATACACTAAGTTTTATACAGCCAAAAAAACAACAAAAAACCCCACGTTGTTCTTGACCTAGCATAAAAATTTTACATCCAAAAGCAAGACTTTTTTTTTTTTTCAAAATTGGCATATTTCCATTAAGTGAATTTATTTTCGAAATGTCATATTGCACAGGTTTAAAGTTAATAGAAAAACCACGATTGTGAAATTGTTTTTTTTTTTTTTTGATGAAACACCATCATCTAAGCTTTTTGCACATTTGTAAGGGAAACACAGCACTTGTCATGGCTCTGTGCATTCACTGAGCCCATCATCATGTCCTCTTTATACCAGCGCATTCTTCAGCTAAATGTGCGGTTATCCAAACTAAAACTTGACCTAAACCAAGTCATCAAAAGAATAATAACCGCAAACACAGCAGCAAATATACAACTGAATATGTGAAAAGGAAAGGAGTCAAGGTGGCCCAAGGTGGGACGGTCTGCTGTACTGTCAGCCCACTTGACGTCAGAACCCGTGCGATGTAAATTTCATCATTTGTATTTTAAAATGGCTTTTTTTCTTTCAAAGAAGCACAGATAGGGGATGTCGGCTCATTTCCCAGTGTGGAAATGAGTGTGGACACTTTATCTCTTACAGACATCAAAGATACAAAACAGGATTGATATTCTGGTCAGAAATCACTGTTTTTCCTTATCAGTTCTCATCTTGTCCTCCTTTTGAAGGGGAAGTGTACAACCTCGTACATTATCACCCCCAGATGCAGGGTAACACAAAGTCAACAGCGCAGTGAAATTGTTAGGATTAGAAGAACTGTTGGACCTTTTCCTACTAGAACCTAGTCAGGCATCAACTCTTCTCTACCTGTCTACACATTTTTGGTGGTTTTCCATTGGTACTGAGTAACAGCTCTAGTGGTTGAGTCTGAAAAAGTAATATGGTGTGATCTGCATGTGACAAAAACACAACAATAGAAAACATGGAAGCAATGTTGAGCCTTCAGACCGTCATACCAGACGATTAACCGTGTTTTATGGAAACAACGTTAATCTGAGAGACTATTAAAATCATACATTTACCAACAACTTCACCTTGTCACTGCTGAAGGTGGTTGTATGAGCTGCTAAATCATAAGATTGGCTTTTAAAGTTTGGCTTAGTTGATGAATAAAAGCTATCTGTCCCATGTTTTTGTCAGTCTGATGTTGAAGCATTTGTGTTGATCTAAAAAGTGAATTACTGTCCCAACACTCCCTGAAGACACCTATATAATGAAGTAAAACAGTCCTGGACAGAATGAATGAGAGCTTAGATGGGGCTGATGGAAGGTGTATGTGTGGGTGTGGGGGGTAGTCGGGTGGAGGGGGACCCCCATTTGCATGTAAATAGCCAAACGCAGCAGTTCTCTACTACGCGGATGACAAAACGCATTCTGGGATTGCCTGGGTCTGCTTGCCCATCCATCACCAGAGAGAGCCAACACAACGTGAGAGAAAGGAAGACGACAGACAGAAGGTGCAAGACAGATCAAGGACGCAGGACAAACACTGTCACTTCACGGCGCCATCTTTCCTTCAAACTCCTAATTCAGAGTTTCCTTCTTTCCCTGACCTTTTGCTTTTCTTTACTCACTTCATCCACTTACACACGCCACTTCCCCTGCCAGCCTCTTCCCAACATCCCCATCACTATCTTCCCCATCTAAAGATGCACTTTCGCCCTCCGCTGTTTCCCATAACTCTGTTTTCCACCCCGCCCCCTCCCGCCCCGCTTTCTCTATCTGTCTCTTCTTCGATTTCCCCGGTGGACTCTTACAGTAAGCTGCCAACGTAATTTAAATGCAGTGCCTTCCCTTTTTAAATGGATGGTGTGTAGGACAGGGGGAGGAAGAGGAGAATGAAGAGAACAGGGGAGGAGGGGAGAAATGAATTTCATTATCACACATATCGAAAAAGGCTTATGACTCCGGCTCTGTCTGCAGAGGCCTCAACAAATAAAATAAGCTGACATGCATCATCTTGTTCGACCCTCTGATGCATTTTCATTTTCATATTTGGTTGGGGGAAAAAAACAACAACTTTGTTTCCATTTCATTAAAGTGGGCATTTGTTTAAAAATGGGAGCCTGTGGAATGCGTGCAGGTTTTTGTGTTAAAATGGTAATGTGATGGTAATGCCTTACCTTGACTTTCTCTTATAACTGACCCCTCGTTCTTACTCATCTGTTTATAATAGAGGGGTCGTCGCAGATGACTGGATGAATATATCAGAAGCTTATTTGATGCAGAACAAAAGACACAAAAGCCGGAGAAAAAGTCACGACATCGTGATTTATGTTGCAAAATATTTGGCTTCAGAGCTTTAAACCTTTTCAGTGTGGAATCCGTTCAGGAACGCGGACTTGTTTGTAATGAAGATTGTTGCAAAGGCCTTAATTAATTTGCAAAAAATACTTTGAATGTTTTTGAAGGAATTTATTGGAGTTTTGAGAAGAAGAGAATACTTCAAATTAGACTTTTCTTTGTTTAATTTATATGTAAAGCACGCATTGTGTCTTCATGTGTTGGATGTCTGTCTATTAAAATTCATTGCTGTCTGGCAGCGCATCCTTTTCACTGCATACATTCAGGTTCTCAAAAGAAAAATTGTATTAAAGTTTTATCTTGCCTATTAACAAATATTTCAGTAGACCAATAACACTGCGATGTTGCTATGCAACCAGCAACATAAACAGCAACAATTAGTTTATTGTTGTCCTAATGAATCACAAATTTTTTCATAATCATTTTTAACATAATAGTATGATAATGGATCCTTAAATGAGATTAAAAAAAACTTTTTTTTTTTTTTTTTTTACTGAAACAGGTGATTAAGACAAATCTCATATTTTAACAACATGTTCACATTTGTGTGATTCTGACTGACACCGACTCACCAATGGGGTTCAGATGTTTTCATATGACGGTGACTGTTATCTGAATATGGGAAGCAGATTGACACAAAATAATATTTATGATCATCGTGTTTTGACAAATGCATTGTGTTGATGACGTCTTCTAGCTCTTGTAGATGAGTATCAGACAAACATAATATAATTTTCAGTTCTGCCACAGCAGAGAATTTTTGAGCAGGAGACACTGAATCTCAATCAGATGTGAGGTAAAATTGTACCAAACGTTTATTTAAAACAAAAACAAAAACAATGTTAGTTCCCCATTTAACAAGAGAGGGATTATGCATTCATGTAGACGGGTTGACTTGTGTGCCTTTGTAATGTAAACAAAATCATTATTTGAAAACTTTTTGTTTTTACTTGTGTTATTTTTTTTATCAGCTATTAAAATTTGTTTGATGCTCAGAAGCACCTTATTCATTGCTTAAAGAAAAAAGAAAAAAGAAAAAAAAAAGCCGAAACAGAAGAAAATCGACAGGGAACAAAATTCTTTTCATGGCCTGTTCTTTCCTCTGAGTGCTCTGAGGGTTACATCCTGTAACCTCCACACACTTCGCAGGAGAGCCGCCCGTAAGCTGTGAAACATTAAAGGCGGCAGCAGAAAGTTTCCCTTCTACCGTCAAATCCCAACAGTTAAACTTCACAAAACATGCAAGTTCTTTGAATCACTTTTATTTTCCTAAGAGCATTTCCAGTCACCAATGTTGTGGTTATGGCTGGGGGTGCACCGATTTATCGGCCAGCCCATTTATCAGGGCCTATTTTCTTAACTTTGGGAGATCAGTAATTGGTTGATTTTATCCCCCAACCGTACCTACCTCCGTAAAGAGGTCACTGTCAGCCACTGTCCTCTACTGCTTTCCTATGAGAGAGGTTCGACTGATAGACCAGCCCACCAGGTCATATCTGCCCGTTTACAGTTAACAATAGTCACCTCACTGTTGCCAGTTCAGCAACTTTCTTGCCATATTTAGTGACATTTCAGCCAAAACAGAAATCGGCAGGTCAGGCTTTTTAAAGATCGGTAATCGGGGATTGGCCTAAAAACTGCAATCGGTGCAGCCTTCATTATGGCATCAGTGGAACATCAAAGAACAAAGAAGAAGCAAAATGAAGAGATAAGTTGAGTTAAGAGCTAAAAAAAAAGAGCACATCTCATCTTCAAGCAAAACTCTCATATTTGGGCCGGTGAAGTGTTGAATTACAGCACAGTTCAATGTTTTTACCTTCCTGGTCTTAAAGTCCTTATCTATGCCTGTGTTTATGTGTGTAAATCAATCACTGCTCTCTCAGTATTGATCAGGATTCTGTTTCTAGCCTTCCTGCATCTGTTTCTCTCTGTGCCTGTTTCCTCTTTGACATAAATGCTGCCAGTCAATAGCACACCGATAGCAAATAAGGTTAACTTTGTAGTTTGTTTTTTTTTAAACCAGGCTTCTGCTTTTTTTTTGTTTTCACTCTCTGAAGTGCATTAGAGACCTCCACATTCATTTTCTCTTGTTTTGATTATTTTCCTCTACCTTCTTGTTATCTCTGTATTGTATTAGTTCCGAATCATTCATTTTCTTCTCAAAATGTGTTTTTTCTCCCTTAAGGACTAATTAGCCTTGTTGCAACTGCAGGGCCAAACAGGCGCAGTTTTTGTTCGCTCATTATTTATGCCACTAACCTTTGCTGGGAAGCATTTCTTCTGCCTCACTATATCTTTTTGCCAAAAGAGATGATTAACTCTTTGGAGTCTAGGTACATAAACCTTGGTTCTAAAAGTAACTGATGTAAATTACATCAAAACGGCTTAAACCTGCAAGGAGAAAAAGATCTACATCTCCTAAGTAACTTTCATTCTGGTCAAGATATGTAAAAATCCATGCATTTATCTCATGTTGAAACGTTTAGAAAACCCAGCTTTTGCTTTTCATACACTTATTGACTCGGAGGAGAAATCCCACACTGAGAAACATTAAGAACTATTATCTAATGGTACTACCAGTTGTCCAAAAACTGATTTCTTTAAGGGGGCAGTATAATGTGTTTCCCAGGCATAGAGTGCTATTTTACAGTACCAAAAAAGTAACTGTGTTTCCTGTGTTATAAAATGCTATATATGTCAAATACGACTTAAAATAAATTTGACTTTGTAATTTAACAATTTGAAATTGGGCTTCTGTCTCTTTAAAAACTTGTGCTCTTTCTGAAACTCCGCCTTCAGGAAGTCATCACAACATAGCTCCTCTGTTAAGCCTTTGACAACATTTTTACCAGCTTTGCACTGAGAAGTTGCTTGCATAATGAACTCAGCAGATGGACAGTTAAACCAGGTGTTTGCTAATTGCTGCTGACTAGTCTGAAGGAGCTGAGTGGGGAAGTCAGAGGGGAGGCCTGCTCTTTGAGGTGAAAGCTTGGAAAATGCAGCTCTAAGGAGGAGCTTCATCCTCAAAGGCGGGGGTAGGTCCATCCCATTCAACTGTGCATTGTGCAAGGCTTTACATTGTTAAGGTTGAAGACTCCTGCTCTAGATGTTGTCACCATGCCAACCAGCTGTTTGGGAGTCATGCCTGGAAAAGCCCCCTATTGTCCTAGCATCACAAATGTAGACATGTGCTGCTTCCTGAACGATTCTGGAAGTTTGTACTTTGGTCAGATGAGACTAAAAATTTGGGTTTTTAGCAACAAATCCTCCTGGAGGGTTTAGTTCAAAACAGAAGATCAATATCTGGAGGAGGAAAAAAAACACCTAATGTTTAATACTAAATGTGGAGGAGGCTATCTGATGCTGTGGAACCGTTTCTCTTCAAAAGGCCCTGGCAACCTTGTCAGAGCACAAGGTAACACTTTGAAATACCTGGCTATTTTTAGTACATATCCAAAAAAGACTGATTGTCATTGGGTCTCTCGGAAGGATATTGATCAATTGCCAAAGCATCACAGAAGTGGTTGATCAAACACAAAATCAAACGTCTTGGTTCTTATATACAAACTCTGTTGAAAACCGTTGGCGAGAGGAAAGTTTCAGGTTGTAGGCTTTTGGTAATCTTGTATAAAGATTATCAAATGTTTAAAGATTTTTCTCTTCGTAGACCCTAACCTTGTGAAAATGTTACAGCAGACTAAGTGCTGTCCTTTTTTGACAAAATAGGGCTGTTCAAAGCACTGACACCAGAGGTGGCACTAATTGTGCAACCACTGATTTAGTTAAAACAATTATTTCTTAACATTCAATATTTGTACCCTCTGAATAAATTTACTCAAATTAAAAGGCTGTATTATTGAAAGAATGTCTTATGTAAAATTTTATTTTTGCAATGAAAGCTTTTTCACACATTTTCCATGGGGGTCAGCAAATGTTTTCATGTCTGTAAATCAATAATAAGAGTAGATTCTCTGTCTTCTAATGAAGACAAAACGTAACATTTGAGTCTTTAGAAGTTAATATACTGTTAATAATCAGGCTGTTCAGTGCGGCTCTGTTGATTCATGGCATCTTAGCGACTTCATGGAAAAAGACATTTGCCACCTGGTGTGAAGAAAAGTATTGATGTGAATGAAAATGAATGTTTTCACTCCTTTCATGGACTGCCAGTGGTGGTTTTCAAATCTGATTTTGTGGCTGAAGCGTTAATTAATGACCTTCGTGAGCACAAGTAAATCTTGGCCTTGTCTTCAAAGTTAATCCACTTGTACACTTTCTCATTCATTTCATCATTTAGCAAAGTGAAAGCCCAGGATAACAAGATGTTAAAGGTCTTCCTGGGAGGTGTTACATGTGCGCCTCATTTGACAGCATCCAAGGACACATTTCCAGTTTCCCTGCAGACTGTCTAAATGTTGGGCTGGTGACCAAACCACACCTAAAACCTGGTATGGTAATCAACAAAGATATGCATCCTGGGGGTTTAGGAGACATATGAACTTTTCTGATGCTCTCAATGGAAGGTGCACTTCAATCAAAAAAATAGCTGGACAGCTTAGCTAAGAACAGAGGGCAGTGCTTGTTTAGTACCTTCTGGTGGTAAAGTATGACCCTGAGGTCGGAACCCTTGATGTGTTTTGTGACCCCCTCAAACTACGTCAGCTCTTTTCAGACAGTTTAAGAAGCACTAAAACGGGGAAGTAGACGAGGACGGGAGGTAGATCACCCTGGACTTTATCAAAATGCAAAACATGAACTTATTTGCAATAAATAAAACAAACTCTGTGAGACTTATTAATGTGGGTTTGCAGAAATTCAACCAGGAATGATCCCGCGTTAAGGCTATGATTCCTGGTAAGCTCTCCAGCAGGTGATCTCAGCCTAAAGTGCGGGTTGTAGCTTTAAACAACACTGGAAAAAAAATCCAGTGTACAATTTACATGTTTCAGATTCTATACAAATTTACTCAGTTTCAGAAAACCCAATGGTTCTTCATACCTTAATGGGACATATTTGGCCTTTTAAGACGAGCACGCTACGTAATAGCTAATGTATTCAAGTCATAATGCTGTGATCTTGAATGTGCTGGCAAACCGCAGCTCACTTACACCATGCAGAAGGTTTCAGAGAAAATTTACTTGGATGGATGCTTGTTTGCTCAGAAGATAATCATAAAATTGCAAAATTTGCCATGTCATTCCAGGCCAAGTGATTATTTTTTGTGATGAACTTCTGGCCAAAAATGCCAGACAGGAGGATAAAACTTGAACGACAAAATGAGAAGAAGCCTTTATCCATTGGTTATGAAACAATGCACTTTTGACAACAAGAACAATCCATCAAGACTGATTCTTGTCCTGACTGTCTCATGAATCTGTTTCTGTAGGTAAAAGTTCGTATGAAATCCAGCTTAATGTCCCTTTTGTCAAATCATCAGACCATCTCATCTCTGACCTCCTCATGTGAACATAAACTCAAATTTAAAAGTACGTTAGTTTAAAATGACTCCTGATGGTGAAGACATATTGGACTGACAGCATGGCTTAACTCACTTCTCCTCATGTGGTATGAGTAAGCCAAACTTCCTGTTCATATATATATATGTGTGTGTGTGCGTGTGTGTGCTTAACTTCACCCCACAGCCACAGTCGTCCCAACAAGCCATATGGTCGCATCCTAATCTGAGCCTTTTCCTGCTGACAGCACTGAGATTGACTTCTGTAATTAGATCTGATAATCTTCTCTTGGTTGCACTGAGAGAAAACAAACTGAGACGAAGCTAAATTCAGGCTTAGGAGCATTTTTGAATCACCGACGGGGAAAAGTAAAGACACATTTGAAATTCAGCAATTTTTTTTTATTTTTTTATTATCAAACCAGAGAAGTCCTTTGTTTCAGCATCGTCTTTTAAGGCTTTGCTCAAAAGAGAATATTGATGGATGAGGCTCTTTGTGGAGGCTTCAGAGCGCTCACTCTGATTTAATATTCTAATGCCTGACTGCTCTGAAGCCGTAAACCTTTCCTCTCACGTGCCGTGACCGTGGTGTGATCTCTGTTTGCCCTCTGGCCATTTCTTCATTGTGTCTCCACTTGGATTGTTCCTTGGTGGTTACCACCTCTGCAGTGGTTACAGGATTTTAGCTTGACTCTTGATGCCTCTTACGTCTAATATGGTTTTCTTTCCCTTTCTGTGCTTCCTGACAGCGTAAATGTCTTAATCTGACCTTAATTCAGCCTTTTTGGTTCATCTTTTACCATGGTCCTGATTTTCTAATGAAGGACCTGCTTTTTCTTTTATGCATCAGAAGAAAAAGTTATGGGAAATGTCCTCCTTTGGGACATTTCCTGACTGACATCGCGCAGCAACAGGCTACGAGAACGGAAGTGCTACTCAATGCTCAGACAAAAGGAAATTGTATAAAAAATAGCTGAAACTTTAGGAATGCCATCTAGTTTAAAATCTCTGGCACACCTTGGAGCTTTTTGATATTTAACCTTTATTGGACAACAAAATGGATTTGGACTGAGGAAATGAATGATTTAAGACTGAATCTTTTAAATAAGAGACTCCTTATTTATAAATTTGGAACATTGCATCACTTCTGCAAAACAGTGCTTATAAAAACTGAAGATGCCAGTTACATGCGTATCGGTTGATGCTAAATCAAAATATTGTCATGCATTGACAATGCATGAAAAATCAAACTGCTAATCACTGATTATTAAGGTCAGGGGGCAGCAGTGGTCAGAATAACTTTGGTCCATCCTGTCACTGCTGGGTTGCTGGTTCGAATCCCCGTTTTCTGTGTCTCAGTCACTTTGCCGTTGTGTCCATAACTCACCTTACCTGTTGGTGGCGCCGATTGAATGGCAGCCTCACTTCTATCAGTGTTCTGTCAGCTGTGGCTGCAATATGCCATAGTTGTGTTGATGTAGTATCCTGATGAAAGGATTCCTCAAACATGCATGAAAGGATCGAGGCAACACTCCAGGTGTGCGTTTGATGAGGAAATAAAATCATAAACTTGATGCAAAGATCAAAAAAGTCAGTTTTACATAATACTGACCCTTTATCTAACCATAATAATAATAAAGCATGAATAAGATACATTATGAGTATTAAATTGAAAATGAGTGCCCAAAGTACACAAAAATCAGAAAAAAAACTTTAGTTAGAGAAAGTCCAAAGAATCAATGATCAAAAGTAGTTTACAAAACAAAAAATATCCGGCAGGATTTTCTGCATTGAGCCGTCCTTCCTGGATCCCCGTCCCTTCCCCCTCATCTCTCCTTCATTTCCTCCAGAAGGCGAGTGCCTCTCTAATTACTCTATTCTTGTAAAATCTTCACCCACAGCTTCTCTGAGGGAGGTCTGTTGTCCCTGGATGGAGTGGCTTCAGGGGCCTCTGTGTGTCCCCCGCCAAAGATTGATCAGATAGTCCCCCTCCCACACACATACACACACACACACACACAGACTGCTTGGCAGAGGATGTGCATTCAGGGCAGGTGTGCAAGGAAAAGAGGAAATGGAGGGGTGAATGGCTTTAGAAATGAGAGGAGAAAGGTGGTGGGGTAAAAGCAGAGCTTATCTCTCTTGCCGGCCTCCTTCTCTTTGCCCCTCGGGGGCGGATAAGGCTCCTGATTGTGATGTTCGATCTGTGTGTGAGTTCAGGGCCATGATATGTTGCCGTTCGTGTCAAAAGTCACTTCATTCCAGGAGGGCTTCCCCCCAGCCGTCCCCAGTGTCCTTCTAGGAGTTTTTTTTTTCCATGTGCGGTGATGCGTGTGTACTTTCATTGTCGGGAGCTTCTGTTCTGTGTTTGAGAGATAACAACTCATGAGCGATATAAACCCATAACAACACAATCCCAAACAACGAACCACGACAAAAAGTGAGAAAAGAGAAACTTTTCCTCCTCAGATTTCAGAGTCAGCTCTGGCAGGAGCCGGCCCTCGGAGGTCTGTGGGCTCTGGTGCTCCTCTTTATTGTGTTTTCGTGCTGTCTGAGCGTCCCTCTTTCAATCTCTGGGGTTTTGCCCAGAAAGACATCTCTGATTCACTAATACAATCAGCGGAACCACAGCTGCACCACCATGTTGGCTAATTACATCATGGAGTCAGTGATAAAGTCTGGAGTGGGCTGCTGCATCGTTCTGGGAAGACAGGGCTTTTTTGTGGCCTTTTAGCTTGTTTTTTTTCCCCCCCTCCTGTTAAAGTTGAGCGGAAAAGTCATTAATGAATTTCCAGTCAACAAAAGCCTGAGTCGGCCTTGTAGAGAAGAGGGCTTGTTGTATGCAGATGTGAAGAAAAACCATATTAAAACGAATATGATCAATCTAAGTCGGTTTCTGTACAAAGATTAAATCAAATTCATATATAACATGCAGCCGCCAATAATCCTTTTAGTTTAAATTGGAGCTCTTGGAAATAGAAGAGAAGTGTAAGTTATTTCCGAAAATAACCTGAAATTCATCTTTAACTTAACTGAAACGACTTTTCAGGTAAGTTAGTGTAGCATAAAATAATGTCAGAGTCGTATACTTTTGGTTAGCGCTACAAGTGTTTTAAATTTGAAACGAGATGATCAACTGATAAAAAAGCATTAAAGTAGCCCCTTAGCTTAGCGCAAAATCAGATGCTAACATCCGTGTTGTCACTTTGGATAGTCTTACACAGTTTTCCGAACTGTTCGCATTTGGTCTGACCCTGTCAAAGTTTCCTTTTTCTACCGAGTATCTTAAATGAGGCACAGGTAAGATTTGCAGTTTTTGGATTTCAGACCTTATCACCACGTATGTAACCTTTTGTTGTCAGGCAGCCCAACGAGCTCATTGGGAAATCCCAACGCACCGTTGTTTGTGGCTAATGGCTAGTCATTTACTGTATTCTAACTTGGTTATTATCTATACAATTTCTGTCATTCAGTCACGATTTATTTCCCACTCAACATCTGGACAGATAAATGACTGACCAACCTAATAATAAGTCTTCAATATTCACATCAGGGTAACTTTATATGTGTGTGTTTGCATGTTAGCTCACCCTAACGACACGCTACAGAAACGCATCTAAACTGCTTTTGCAGTCAGGAAGGATGAAAGGATTTTTTTTTTCAGGGGTGAACTGGAAATGAAAAAGTCAGTGCTGTGCTGCTTGCTAACACACTCATAAATGTTAATATAATCTCTGTTAACATATTTTACTGTACTGGTTTTAACTCTGTTTTCAATTATTCATTCAAAGCAACACAATCATCTTGTCTCCAGAAATATTTCCAAGCACTTTTGAAAAAGGTAAACAACTTTTTTTTTTTTTACAATGAAGTCTTTGCCTTGTACTTCATAAATATTGTAGTTGCACTTTTTAGTCAGTTATCATCCTTGGCATACATGTTTCGTATGCTGTCTTTCTTTAATTTTTCTCTGTAAAACACTATAAAGCATTACTGTTGATAAGGTCCTAGAAAAACAAAACAACTACATAGTTTAGTTGTGATGCCCCATGATACTTGATCCAAATTCTGAATCTATTATTAAAGATGGCTGGAATCGATTTTGGCAAACATTCATTCCTGTTTTCTTTTGTTTGTTGTTCTTTTATGAAACGCCTGTTTTTATTTTCTTACCAATCAGGTTATTCATTTTCTTTAACTACATCCAACCTGACATTCAGTCATTGCTTCCAACATGCTACAATGCACCCTTGTAATAATAATAATAATAATAATAAAATCCTCTCTCTGACCCTAAAACTCCCAAGTAGTTACTTTTGTTGAAGGTGATATCTGACACTGGCTGGTGTGATTTTTTTATTATTTTTTATATATATATTTTAAGAGCAGCTGGAGCCGAACATGAAGGATCAAATCAGCAGATGTATTGATTTGGTCAGTGGAGACAGGGATCTGCTTTCTCTCTAATCATTGCGAAATGAGAAGCTCTTTGGGCTGCGGCGTTCGTGCCGGTGAAAAAGGGGCAATCGAACGGGGGCCTCGGCCTCATCTGAAATTCATCTTTAATCTTTATGAATTATGAATCGAATTCTGCGGTTGAAAAAGAAACGGCATTTACATAACCCCCCATGACCGGCGCTTCATGTTTTATGTGTGCTCTGGTTCTGCACTACATTTTTTTTTTTTTTTTTTTACAGCAAATTATTTCTCACTCACATTTCTCTCCTTGTGCTCGATGCACCAGTGCAAAGTGTTGCCACCTGAGGTTCGCGTCGTCGGAGTACGTCTTTGTGCGCAAGAAGAATAAATGTACAAATATATGATGATATGTGCATTTAGAGATGCTGTGTGTGTGAGAGCATGTGTGATTTCCATTAGAATTGCTCATCCCTGTTGAATCATGCAAGTCAGCAGGAGGAAGTGAAGCCTTCTCCCTCTGGGCAGTATTATGGCAGCATGAGTAAAGGTATTTTCAGACACAAAAAGCAGTGCTTTAAATTTCAAATGGGATTTTGGAGGAGGGTTGAAAAGAAAAGGCGTATCTGTGAAGGGATTCACGCCACTTTTTACCCCTCCTCGTCCTCCTCCTCTTCTTCATCCATTTTTTTTCTTCATCTCTTTCTCTCTCTCTCTCTCTCTCTCTCTCCATCTCTCTCTCTCTTTCTCTCTCTCTCTTGTCAACCTTTTCAAAAAGCATCTATATTCTCACACCAGGCTGTAGGGGCATCTTGTCATGTTGCTATGCTACCTGAATGTCAAGCAGAATGTCAGAGTGATGGCAGAGTGCGAATATACAAAAACAAAATGGAGTTTCCTCCGATTGGAAAGCAAGAAAAGGGGAAAACACACGAGGAAATAAACGGCATGAAAGTGTTTTCGCAATAAAATCAATATGATTCGAGTCTATTCTCAGAGAAAGTCGTTAGCACACCCCAACAGAATATCTTTGATCCATATTCCTATTGACGTCACATCGAGCAGAAGCTCGGGTTCCTCCACTTCGCATTCATCCTCCAGGTACACTACCTTTAACTGGATGCGACTTCTGATATAATCATGTAGATATGCGGACTAAATAAAAATATCTAGCCAAATACAGGCTCTAAATTATTTAAGTCTAACTTTAAACATGCAGAAACGCACAACAGATTCTACCTTTGTCATTATTAAACAGAGATGAAGACCAAAAGGAAAACTGAAAAATATTCTTCCATGATCTAACAGTTCAGCTATCCAAACCGTTAGCAGTCAGTAACTGCATGACTTCATCAGCCTTTGAGAACATCATTGAAGCTTGTATTTGCAAAGCTCACCCGAAGCCCCAACCACCGCCTTTACATCAGAAGGGGATCTGGACTTTGACTGGGCCACTGCAGCTCCTTGATTCTTTTGCTTCAGCCAATCCGTTGAAGATTTGCTGCTGCCTTTAGAATCACAGATCTTTCGATGAATAACTTTGAGCCCAGCTGTAGCTGCTGTTCACACATTTGACTCTAGAATACAGAGGATTTTATTGGATGAATGAATGATTGCTACCAGCGTTGAAAGGACAAAAATATTCAAAAATGTGATTGTTTTTCCCACCTTAAAAACTACAAAAATATTCTGCTGTGAAGTTGGTAATTTTATCTACCCTCTGCACTCAAACAGTGTGGATGTATTTTTGTACAAAAGCGATCTTTAAATCATCACAGATCCTATAAAAGACTGTATTTTACCTAACATTTTACATTTTAAGCAGATTTAAACTTGTTAGAGAAAATTTAGCAGTAAAAATGTTTTAAAAATTTGAGATGTAATTTAATTGGTAGGGACAATGCACATTAATTAACATTTCTGTAAATGTGCCAGACGCTCAATTTATTCTGCTAAAAGCAAAGGCTATACAAACAAGGCGAAAATGACTTAACTTCACAAATTTTATCAACAAGTACAAAAAAAATACAGTCAGTTCAAATAATAAATACAAAACAATGAAACTACAACAGTTATAAAGAGCATAAGAAGTAATTAAAACAAAAATAAAGTGTCCTTCACCATTTCAAAATGTCTTTGTGGAGCACAAAATCACTTTGAGGCCCACAAATGGCCTTCGGGTCGCTTATTGATTTAAAGGTAAGGAAAGTTAGCTTATCACTTCGGCATTTTCATAAAGATGGCTGATAGCATCTTGGATTAAATGTTCCACCCTTTGTCCTACAAACCTGAGAGCTGAATTGGATCATCCTGATGTGCTACTCTGCAGGGGTGTGACAAAATCCCCACGGTAAAGAGCACAAAACTGCAAAATGGATTGATGGCACCATTTTTCACACCACTTCTTCCTGGAGTTACATAAGCTCGCAGAGCGCTCCTCAGCATGATCGGCTCCAGCAGCTGCGTTAAATTGGACAGAAAGAGGAATGGATTGAAAACTGATTCGGTCATGTCTGGAACGTCTTCCTCTCATCCCAGACTAATTATCAACTCCTTTCTCACTTCATGGACAAAATTAGAAATTTGTTTTTCGATCTTGTCTCAGCCGTCGCAGGTTTCTTTCTTTTTTTCTTTCTTTTTTTTGTTTCTAAGGGATTGGCATGCATTTCTCTGTAGCATCAAGGATCTCAATCTCATTTTCTGCTCTGAATTACTATCTAATGAATATAAGGTTTTGGATTTGGAGACAGGCAGACTAGCTAATGGGTTTGTTAGTTTGTCGAGTAGCATGCCACACTCATTATTGCTTTCAGTGCTGTGATTAACTTGATTTGCAGGGCGAATCCATCCGAGAGAAGATGATGCGCTCACGTATATAAATGCACGCATGTCTGTAATGCAATTATCTGATTTAATAAGTTATTAATACAGTTTGTGGCTCAGTTGGAAATAGAAAAGTGGACGGCTGAAAACACTAAGGCGGCTGATGATCATGTTGTGATTGATTTAATTTTATTTGGTTGGGGAACATGATGTTACAACAAAGACTAACAAGATAGGAAAGTCACTCAGGGGCATCACTGATGGGGAAAAAGGGTCATGAGATTGACTCAATTCTATACAGTTTCTCATGATTTGTTTAAAGATTATCTTTATAGAATCTCTTTTACTAATAAAAGAAGGGAGGAGAAAAGATTTCAGTTTCACATGGAGTTATTGGAGCCCAGATAGTGATATTATCCAAGGAAACTATTTTTTTAAGTCTTAATAGTGAGAATGTGTCATAAGAGAAGCTATAAAACACGCAGCTTTACAATTGAAACCTGATATTTACATACGCTAAATTAAAAGACACAGACACATTTTTTTTCTCATTGTCTGAAGCTAAATCAGTCCAAACTTTTCTTGTTTTTGTTTGGGTAGAATTGGCAAAATTATTTCTATTTGCTAAATGACAGAAACCTAAGTTAGATTTTTGTTAACATACATGTGGTCAGTATAAGATAACCGTCTTTTAAGCCGTAAGATTTGGGTCAAACTTTTTCGGTTTCCTTCCACAAAAGTCTGATAGGTTAACCTACACCTGTGGATGTGTTTTAAAGCCACACCTGGAACTCTCTGCTTTCTGGTTTAACATGATGGGAAAGTCAAAAAGAAATCCGCCAAGATATCAAGAAGAGAATCATACAGCCGCACCAGTCGGATTCGTCCTTGAGAGCAATTTAATTTGCTGCGTTCATGTGTTCAAACAATTTTGTTCGAGTATGGACATGTTGGGAATGTCCAATTATCACACCGGTCAGGAAGGAGATGAGCTCTGACAGAGATGAACAGGTTCAGGTTCAAAATGTGCAGAATGACCCCAGAACAAAAGCTAAAGATCTTGTGAGACAAAAGATGCCAAAGCCAAACATGCTGCTGAAGTTGGTGAGAAAGAGTCATTTTTTATCCACAGTGAAATGTCCTGGGCTGAAAGGTCACTCAACAGAAACATAAAAAGCCAGATTTCAGTTTGCAAATCCACACAGGGACAAAAATCTTCAGTTTGGACTGTTTTTTGCACCTCTGTTACATTTTGAGGAAAAAGGATGATGCCTGTACTGTCCTAACTGTGAAGCGTGGTTGTGGCAGCATCATGTTGTGGGGTTGTTTTGCTGCAGTACAAACTTTATGATTCCATCTTAAACAGAACATTATGTGGCAGAATATTGAAGCAACAGTTAAAGACATCAGCCAGGAAATAAAAGCTGATTGGTCTTCCACATGGAAGACCAATCAGCACACAGCCAAAGTGGTTTTAAAGCGGCTTGAGGACAACAGAGTCAAAGTTTCGGTGTGGCCATCACAAGGTCTTGACCTCAGTTCGATAGAGAAGTTGTGTGTATATCTAAAAAGATGTGTGTGGGGGTGAGGCAGCCTACAAACTGGACTCAGTTCCACTAGCCATGTCAGGAGGAATGACTGCTAGAGTTCCAGCAAACTATTGTGAGAAGCTTCTGGAAGGAAACCCAAAAGGCGAGACCAAGGCCATGTGGTTCAAATGCAATGCTATAAAATACTGAGGAAGTGTATGTAAACTTATGAATTAGAGGAAAATTACAAAATAATCTCTAAAAAATCTTCTCACCAGGTTTTGTGGCATCGAGCAAATAGAAATTATTTTGATAATTCTGACTAAGCTAAGACAGATTGGTCCTATTTAATTTCAGACAGTGAGGAAATAAAATGAGTATGTAACTATCTAGTTTCAACCGTACGTGTAAAGTCAGACACTCCAGTTCAGGAAGATGTGACCAAGGTAAAGGAAGAAGGCACAGAGATGATGGATTCAACTCTCAATAACAATCACAAGTGTTTGTGATCTGCTGTCAGCCTCGGCGTGTCAGTCTTTCTGCCGAGATGAAACCAGGATGGGAGGTTTAACTCGTTTCCTTTTTATCTTTTGATAAATGTCTGAGGGAGGTCCCTGAATGTCATCCTAATGGTGTCACCGTGGTGATTATCAAGCGTTCAGGCTTCCTCGTCAAGCTCGAGGCTGTCACTAGAAATGT
This sequence comes from Poecilia formosa, assembly GCF_000485575.1. NCBI lineage: Eukaryota > Metazoa > Chordata > Actinopteri > Cyprinodontiformes > Poeciliidae > Poecilia > Poecilia formosa. Next base: position 679,537 of record NW_006800184.1, on the reverse strand, counting down.
CAGATGCATCCCGAGTTACAAGTCATTAAGAGAGTTAACTGCAAAGAGGACAGCTGCAGAGAGCTGTCTTTAAGGTTAGCCATCTGGACGCGGAGCAGGACGCTCGAGCATTAATGTTTGGGTGAGAACAACCTGCAATCACGACCAGATGAGATCAGCCGACGTCAACGACAGGCTTCAATCAGATTTTAACCTCAGAACTCGCTGTGTATCTGAAAAGTCTGTTAGGAACTCCAGATCTGTCAAGAATTACATCAAGATCAATCATTTCTAAGCTTTTTCTAAACTTAATGTAATGTATACCCTGCAAAATTCAAGAGAAAAACAATTATAAGTACAACCTTATAAGTCCAAAAGCTGCAAGCATTAGGTTGCCAAACCGTGTAACCCTAACCTTTAACCTCTACAGTGGATGGACTCCTTCACATCCACTTCCCAGTCCGCTCTTCATCTTCCTCTCCTCTTACTCTACCCTCTGACCGTCTCAACACCATGGAGAGGAGAGTTTTCAGTCGCCTTTGGATTTCTCTGTCTTGGGTATTGACTCTCTCCCCATTTCAAACCCTTCTGTTTAACACATATGTAAACACTGTATCAGCTCCCGGAGTTGCTGGTGAAACTTGCCAAACTCAGAAAGACTCTGAACTATCTGATGAATTCAGACGCGGCGCAGAGGAGCCTGATGACAAGGTTCTCTGGCTGTCAGTAAGTAAAACCAAGCCACTCTCTCAATATTTCATCTGCCATTGTGCAAAGAGACCGGCTCCTAGATGCCAAGGCTGCGTCTTGTTTTCTCACTAGATACATAAAATTGTTCATTATCCTAGCGTAATGCTAGACTAAAGATAAAATCTAGATGCTAACTGTGACATCACTGCATCATTTTTTTTTTGGTCTATTCTTATAAGAATATTTTACTTAGATGTTTTTACTCTTTTACTTATGGTAGTTTATTAGTTTCTTTTCTCTTTGATCTTTTGCTTATATAGGTGAGAGTTACTGGTTTAGTGAGTCTATTAATGAAAGTGTTGGAAGGTTGAATTCTTCTTTTTTGTTAAAATCTTATACATGGAGGAGATGTCGTTTCTTCATGTGTAGAGCTTTGCTGTTTGAAAACGCCTGTGCTGATCTTGTTTCTTCATCTCTTGCTGTGTTAATGCCTAAGACAACTATTTCTGAGCAGTAACTGAGACTAAGCTATTTGACTATTTTATTATTTTAATGATATTGCCAATTTGGCTCCCCGAATTGGCAATTTTGATCTACATGACAAGTTGTGTTACCAGTTGTCCTACGCAATTATTCATAGCCAAAACAAACCTGTTGTTTCACAGCATTCACAAGACCTGGACATGTAGAGAGATAAAGCAGCACCACCTCCTGTCGGCCCTTTGTTTCAGCCCCTACGGCCTTAACACCTGCCTCCCAGGAAGTACACAAAGGTCACATGAAGGGCATCATGTGGATATTTTAGCGCACATACAGTTTCTTCCCCACATGAGTTTGGTTGTGATTCAGAGAAACGCACTGGGACACAGGGGGAAACACAAACGCGCCCTAAAAATGTACGTTTAATGAGCAAAGTCTGGAGCTTCTCTTCTCACTTGTCACCTCTCATTAGACAGTCGCATGGCGACTGACCTTGGTCGTCTTTCCTCGGGCCACTCTGCTGGTTTGTGTGTGCGTGTGTGTGTGCGTGTGCGCGTTAATTCGGGGGAAGGGGCCGCCTCACCCTAATGATGCGGCTGTGAAATCGGGCCTGAGCCCAGCGCCATCTCTCATTACGCCCCTCCAAATTCATTTGCTACGTCGGCTTGGCCTGCTCATGCATGCACAGCACGCCACTTTACCCATGTGGCTTTGCTTGTACCTGCTGTTTGTCTACATTTAGTTCAGAAGTCAAAACATGAGTTCAGGCAGGCACTGGTATGCATAAAGGAGAATATTTCTGAAGGAGAAGCAAGGTCACTGTCTTTAATTGTTTATTAATTTTTTTTTTGTTTATTATCTTTAGAATTTACAATTATGTTTAAAAAAATAAAATTTTTCTCTTTGACCTGTCTTTTGTGTTCCTTGATCTTCATAATATCCTCTACCAAACTTCTGAGGCTTGTACAGAAAACGTAATATTATATTGCTTTCAATTACACACTATGTTATTAGATAAAATCAGACCAAAGTATATAGAAGTTTCTGGTTGTAATACTGCAAAATGTGAGACAGTTCAAGGTGGATGAATACTTTTGCAATGCACCGCAAAAGAGTTTCAATCTCAATTTACAAGCAGGTTATGTCAAAAGTAAGCAACATATTTTTAAAACTTTGCACTTTGGCACAAAACAGTTTGATTTCACCATTTTGCCAGGAGTCATTTTTGTGTTGCTTTGCAAAGTAAGTGCACAAGGTTCCTAAAATATGATCAGATTCAAACATATATATTCTTTTATATTCCAAATCAAAAATAGAAGTTTATGGGTGTAACTATGGAGGCACCGATCCACTTTTTTCACTTCCAACACCAACACCGATATCTGAGGCGTAGCCTCGACCGATACCGCTCTGATACAGGAAAACACTGATGAGTGGAACACATTTCTTTTCTTAAACACAGACATAGCTGTACTCAATTACAAATTTATTTGATAACTGCACCAGAAGCTCACTTAAATACACCAATAGCTCCATAAACTTGGTCAAACGTGTGAAAACAACACAACTTTAACTTGTTCCGTCAGCGCAAAGAGGAGTGGAACAGTCAATGAAAAATAAATAATAAAGAAACTGAAACTAATGAAAATCATAGGTTGACTCCCTCGGTCAAACATGTAAAAAATAAACCGCAAAAAAACCTTCATTCTAGAAAGTGCAATTAGTAATTCTAAATATAATGTAAAATAATGTCGTATAGAATTAGACTTAATAGATCTGCCCTTATGGATTGGGCACATGCTCACTGATATCTGATCTGGAATTTTTTTTTCAGTATTGTGACCAGTACAGATATTTATAACAGATCAGTGCATCTCTAGTTGTAACATGTCAAAGGTGTAAAAGTTCAAGTCTTACGACGCTGCAGTTTTGTAGGAATGTCACAATGACATATAACTACTCTACTCCGCTAAAAACAACGGGCCACTCCACCACTGCGGATAAGTTGATGTATAATTCATGTAGCAACTGTTCTGCATATTAATGTTTTGTACAAGACGGCGAGCTAATACATCTTCACACAGCAGAGCTGTGAGCAAACCTGTACAGTGATCTCAACAGAGCCGCTGTCAGCCAACGTCAGCTGACCTCTGCCGTGATTGGATTGTGCCCAACCGGCTCCACCAGTAGATGACAAAGGTGTAAAAACTGTATGGAGTGGGTGGGTTGTGGGGAGGAGGAGGGTTGTGTGGGGGGGAAGGGGTTGTGTCCATGCCTAAATGGGGGATGGGGTTGACTGGCATCCACATAAAGTATCTCCTCCTCTGACCTTGAGAGGCGAAGTGCTCCACCCTGCAGGACGAGCAGAAAGACGCCGCCCTGCCCTTTCAAAGCCAGCCACTAAGAATCCTGCTGTAGTTTCCTCTGTGTCAACAATCAGACTTCCTCTTTACAATAAAACCCTGAAGAGTCTGACATGTGTAGCAGGATACAGAGCGCGCTAAGCAAATGTCAAAGGTTTCCTTCTTCTGCGTGTTATTTGATCTGATGCACGTGTGTGTGTGTTTGTGTGTGTGTGTGCGTGTGTGTGTGTGTGTGTGTGTGTGTGCGTGTGTGCGTGTGTTTTCCATCGCAACAAACAGATGGTATCATAATGACATCATTGCACTCTAGGGTTATGTTCTCTGAAACTCAGTGGTGGTGGTGGGGGGGGGGAAGAAATGAGGAGTGTTTCATCTGAAAAGAGCAGCAAAAATGAACCATTTAGCTGGAGTTTGCCCCGCTAAACAACGCCTACTTCCCCGTTCCTCGTCTTGTCTGTTACAAATGTCAGCGCTGCCAGTTAACTGGACTTGAAATGATGTGCTTCGTCTTTCTCAGTCTCTTCTCTGCCATGTTCTCCTTCATTTGTTCAGGTTGCCCCGAGCACCTGAGTTTCTTTTTTCTTTTTTTTTTATGAGCATCTCTTTTCCCCTTCTTTTTCCTTTTCTTTTTTGTCTTTTTTATCTCCCCACTCTGTTCCCAACCTCTCTCATCTCAACCAAGCAGGGAGAAACCTGTCACCACGCAGCATTAGTATGCTCTTTTCATATCCGTGTCTCTTTTTCTCCCTTTTTCTCTCCCTCTCTCTCTCTCTCTCTCTCTCTCTCTCTCTCTCCTTCCCTCTCCTCTTCCTGCTTGTTCTGTGCAAACATAAAAATAGTTTATGCCTCTGACAAGAAAATGCCTCTAATCCCGAGGTTTGTTGGAGAGCAAACAGACGCAATTGGCCACTTATTATTCTGTGTAGAATTTTCTATGTGGGGTGTTTGTGGTATCCATGGCAACAAAGTAGGGTGCAGATCCCCCCCACCCCACCCCTGAAGCCCCTCACTCTCCCTCCCGTGTCACCGAGCAGAATTGGAGAAGAGGGGATGAAAAGAGGCGATAAAATAACACACTTACTGAAACACATGGGGCAAGCTATAACCTGTTAGTTCAGTAACTGTGTGTGTCTCAGCGTGTGGGCGTGCGCGTGTGTGCCTGTGTGTGTGTGTGTGTGTGTCACTCTTTGTCAAGTGTATAATAGTATCTGCACGCCTGCATATAGCTGTTGGCTTTCACACAATCAGATTTCTTTGATTGAATCCTCGTGCGTAATATAAGAGGAGATTGTGAGAACTGGATCTATTACTGAAAAAGAAAGACACAGGTGTTCGGTTTTGTCTTAATGCATGATGCGTCTTCACCTGCCGGTTCAGGTGCAGTGGAGCCCACACGGAGAAAATGCTTGTAATTATAAGCCTTCCACATGTGAGCCGTCTCCTCTCCGGGATGCGCAGACCTTCGCACTCCATCTAACACCGTGGAAATCAATGAAAGCCAGTCGGAGAGGTGTGAAGATTGAGCTGCGGTCAAAATACTTTGCATGCCGTCTAGTGATGGGAATTCCTGCTCTTTGCCAGGATCCGCATCATTTGCCTCAGCTCGAAAAAAAGGAGGAAAAAACTTTGTAGCTGCTGCTGTGTAAAAAAATGGTGAACTTACTAAGGTGAGTTCTGTTGAAAGTTTCTCAGCAGTTTATATCTTCTAAGTCTGCTTAATGACTGAGTATGAATCCAGACTAGTTGGTCTTGGAGGATGACATGGTAGGCTGAAATGGGCCTACACCAAAGTGGACTGCTACCTTCTTAAAACAAATCTCAAAAATCTTTCAGAACCTTGTCTAAATACTTTTACCGACCTTTAAACCATTATCACATGTGCATTTGGTGGGTCTTTACACAAAAGTAGGTCGTCGTTGATACAAGGATTATAGCTGGAAGGTCACTAATGATCTTTAGTTCTTGGTTCATTCAAAATGTTTCTGGTCAGAATAAATGCCTGATGAGTGGATGTGTGAAACAATGTGAAGATAAAAACTCGCTACTTCACTCTGAATTAAATTTTCAGGCACTTCGTCTAAACCTAATTTAGGATGTTTTCACACCTGATAGTCCAGTAGGCTCGGTTGGATTGGGGATCAGGATTGCAACATTTGTTAGATTTTCAGCTAAATGAAGTTTGCTTTCACATTACACCAGTGGTGCCAAAAGTGGATCCTCGAGGGCCGGCATCCTGCATGTTTTAGTTCCCCCCTGGTGGTAGTAACAACCTTTTTGGCATGTCAAAGTTCTTCTTAGGCCTTCTGATGAGCCGTCATTTGATGCAGTCGTGTTAAACCAGGGAGAGAGAACATATGTTTTAGACAATATAAAAAATGGATTCTACACCCATCGTTCACAGAAACAAACTAGCATTACAAAGGCCAAAAACAAAAGCAAGCGGTAGGAATGACAGTTGTTTTGTCTGAGAAGAAATAGTTTGGGGATTTTATCTGTTTGACTTTGTGGAGACACTTTTTCTGTGTTAAACTGAGTTACGTTTCTGTTTCATAATTTGTTCTTATTGCATTTGTTTTTGGTTGTCTTCACCGAGCATCAAAACAAAATGTAGATTCAAACACATTATGTCAACACCTCACACCCTTTATACTATTCTAGGAAACTTCAGTTTGTAATTATTTTTAATAATCTGGACCTATTGGAGCTCAATTGAAATACATTTTATTCTTTCTCATTGTCTGTTCTCGTTTCAGACACATAATTTCCAAACAATTACACAAATGCCAGTGTGTTTACTGCCTGCTGTTTTCAGTTGAATCCATCTTTTCAGCACGTGCTTGATCAATACGTTGACGGCTGTTGAACCCCTATGGAACTCAGAGGTGAAAGGTCATAGAGGTCATAGGGCATTGAGTGCTGAGAGTCAGCATATTGTCCTGCTGATTACCTTTTATTAAAGCCTTCACACATCCATAAAGCTGGATGTGTGGAGGTGATGCTGAACCAACCTTTAGCTTAAAATGAGAGGCAATCGTTTTCAGGACAACAGAAGATCAACAGTATCTGAATGTCATACTTCTAAGAAACACAATAAAAAACCTCCAACAAATAGATGAGCAGGTTTTCACTAGAGCTCCTGATGGATCATGTTTATGGTCCTTAAATTTTATTTTGTATCAGTCAAAGTATCTTTCACTGTAATTGCTATTACACATAGTGGGCAGTTTGGGCTTGGTCCCAAACCTCGTCTAGTGCCAACAAAATATGGCACTGGCCACGCAGTGCCATATTTTAGCATATTTTAGCATATGCTAACTATCTACTAGATTACAAAGCTGCTTCTCTTTTTTCTTTTTTGTTTGATAAAGCCAGCTGCCTCTTTGTTAAATAAATTTTGCAGCAGACGAAGTGAAAGCCTAGACTTTGATTGGGTTGAATATGTTTTGATCTAAACCTGTGGTGTCCAAAGTGTAGACTTGTGTAGACCACAGGGTCTACACAAATTCAGCTTTTAATAATAAAAAAAAGAATAAAAAATGCAAAAATATCTTCTTTGTTTTTTTCTTTCTTCTCATCTCAACAATAACTAAATGTAATTTTTTTGTGGATTATTAGTGCCTGGTTTGATTTTGACTCCTTCCAGGTCAGACAGCCTCCGGATGTGATGTGCGGCATCAGAACAAATCGAGAGGCGATGTTGTCTCAGAGTTCCCAGGTGCTTCCCCAGCTGTAGCTCTCATCCCGCAACTAAACGGCACATTCTTTTTTTCTCCTCATCATCTCTGTGTTGTAATTTTAGATTAATAGACTCTGCACAGAGAAAAAAAGCTAAAGAGCCCAGATTATTCACGAATGTAATCTGTGATTGGTTTTAGTGGATCCTGGCTTTTTGGTGGCTTTAGAGGAGATACAGCTGATGATTTATTTTATTTTTTTTTTTAGGATTTTATTATAGCAGCTCTTCTGCTGTATTTTGTGAATGATTTAAACACACTGATGATCACCTTTTTAGGACAAAAGTGGGGGAGACATTTTTATTCATGCAAATGATTTGAATCAAAATTATTTCCACATGCAGATCTGCAGGTTACAATTGACTGTTTAAATTAAACCATTTAAATCCAGAGCTTCAGTCAAAGTGCCACTTTGGAGTATACAAAGTTTAAAAAATTAATTTCTTTGTTTTTATTCCTTTAAACAATTAAATAATGTTTTTGAATCAGTTCAAGCCAATTTAGTAACTTTTCTAAATTATTTGATCTACAACACAGGAGAAAAATTATACGTCATTTAATTTGCTTGCACAAATCACAAGTTGATGAAGAAGAAATGACTTTGAGACGGTGAAACATGGTTTGTAAACCGCAGTAAAGAGCCAGTGAACTTACATAACTAACATAGGGCTTGACTTGAAACTTGGTTAGAAAAACTTGAGACTTACTTGTGAAGTCTCCAGCAAAAAAAAAAGAAAAAAAAAGACTTTGCTTTACATCTTCATCTTCATCTTCCAGTTCCCTGTTTCAGGATCACTTCAGACGTCTTGGCTTATTTTCCATCTGCCCTGACAATCCTTACTTCCCACAGACTGACACACACCGTGGGGTCAAAGCATGAGACAAACTCCAAGAAATGTATACTCTCATGTTCTCACTAATACATCCTTCATCGGTTCCTCCACACCTTCATTGCAGCACAGATCACAGGACAGGATGTGTTCCAGTTACAGCGAGAGAACTCAAAGGAAATGATGCAAATGCAATCTAACCCACCTGCAAACATGGGCATCTGCAGGCCCCATACCTGTAATTTAACCCCAGTTTAAACCACCCACTGATTAAAGCAATGAAGTATCCGGCTACACAGGAGAGGAATCAATAAATGAAATAGACTCCACTTTCAGCGTTCTTTGTGGCTGGCACCACAACCAGCTGCCCATGCTAATGGGCCCGGACATGTGATGTCTTGGGGACAAAGAGGCTTTAAAGGGGACTAATATGTGTGCTGCTGTGGCACATTATCTCCTCAGTCCAGTTCGAGTTCAACAGTACACGACACGAACAGGGTGGCTTTTTTTTTCCTGAAGCTCATTCTTGGTTTGTACCGTATTTCCTTCTGAACCTATCAGGCTCCCAGTGGGGTGCTGCCAGCTCACAACCAAGACTACCGCTTCTGTTGATGTGGCCATTACTTTTATTTGTTTTTCCTGGTTTTTACTGTTGTGTTATTCTTCGCACCACAATTCAGTAGTAAAGAGACTCTTTCCTGAAATCGGTTGGCAGCCAGCGGAGCGATTTTATGCCCCACTTATTCAGAGACATAACTGATCATGTTTTAGGCTTTTCTTTAACGCTCCAAACCTCCATACAAGGCAAAGACCTGAACTGAGGGTTCACATTGGGTTGACATTTTAACTTCATACAGGGTTGGGTGGGAATACACTAATGGCTTTGATGAAGGGAATCCAAAAAACAGTGCTTTACATACAGTCTTTGAAATCTACTTCAAATTTGATGTGAAAACAAGGTTAAAAATGTTGGTCTTAGTTTGAGGTTTGCTGCTGTCACTTTTATCCCTGAGTGAGACCCATACATTCCCTCTGGGTTTCAATAAAACAGTGATACTGGATCAAAAAGTGGTCCAGAATTACACATTTTAAGGTGCACATAACTTTTTTTTCTTTCTGAACCCAAACCAGGATGAAAGTGATCATAATTTTTCAACAAATTGTATTGAATTTAGCATTATGAAAGTCCATTTGCTGAATGTTGTTCTGCTTCAACTTGAATCTAATCTCGGAATTTTCACCTTGTTTGTCCTGTACTGTAATTTTCTGTTTTGTGGTTTTGTGGTTTTTTCACATCTCAGAAAGTTAGAAATCAGAGAAGCATGACTCCAGACAACACGCTTCCATCGCGCTCAAGTCCAGTGGTGGCATGTTTGTTGCTTTGCACCTCGGTATCTGGCGCTTTGCGTTGGACTTGATGTTTCATTGCTTGGGTGTAACTGCATGGCTATGGGGACTCGTTCTTTGAAGCTCTCCTCACACATGGAGTCTAAGATTTCCATGCATTGTTCTTTTTGAATTTGTGGAAATGTTCATGTTTGTGTGAGGGCATGGCAGTGCTTGTGAAAAACCAATCTGTCAACAATCATATCTGTTGAGTTTTTTTTTATAATCAAGCTTTTAAAAGTCTGAATTAAACAGGTTGAGGGCCTTCACTGATTGGTGAACATCTTGATTTATTTTTGTTCTTAAAGTTTGTCTTTAAATGTTTAAAGGTTCTTGTGTGATTCCGGTAGGAGGTGGACCGCTGTTGCTTTCTGTGGTAATGTTCAGGCATTCATTTTGTAAACAATTTTTTTTTTTTTTGCCTCAGACATCTTGCTTTATTCACCTCTGGAACGCATGACCTGCTCATGTGAAATCTGTTGCACATTTCCGTCTTTAAAAGAAATCTGTAGAGACCTGGTTGCTTAAGCAACGAATGTACATATTTTTGTTGTTTTCATGTCATGTCCTTGATCCAGTTGTGGCATCCGGTGAAAGTAATTGCTTTTTCTTCCATTGCTAAATAGTTTAATAAATCATAGTAGTACATTTGACCCAAGACTTTATCACTGTGATGCAACATTACTAACAACTGAGCCACCATGCAGCTCTTATTTATTTCTGATTGCTAATATTTCCTATTCATTTGACATTTCAGCTCCCACAGTGGGCTCTCAGGCCCAACCGCTTCACCGCTAGCAGCGAGCATTTATCGTATCGTTTATCATTTATTGTGAGTCACCGTTGTCGTGATAAATTCCAAATAACAATGTTTAAAACCTCCAAAAACAGTCTGTGATGTGGTTATTGTTTTTACTAATTTCCCTAGTGCCTTTTCAATAAAAGTTCAGTAAATTTGAAAATGTGTGTTCAGCTTAGACATCCCACTTCTTTATGTGAATGGTGTCCCAAAGAAACATGTTACAAGTTGGAGGGTTTGTCAAGAGCAGTATTTGTGTTTGTAGGGCTCTGACTGCTGTGTCATGCGGTCAGAGCTATAATGTTACCTAAAAAAAAAAAAAAAAAAAAAGTAGTAAATAGTTAATTTCATCACTTCTGCTGTTTTGATAATGGCACCACAAAATATCGTGATAAAGGTTTAGGCCCACATCGCCCACCCCTGTTTTGATTCGGAATAAGGAAAACATTTTTCTGCTTACCATGCTACTTCTGTTGTCTCTATGATCTCACTCCCATCTTCACATCAGGGTACGAAACATTTGTCTCATCTCGACATACAGACCCTGAATCCCGCCTGATCTCACCGCCCTCTCTCTGATCTCCTGGAACATTTGTTACTCGTTGCGTCTGTGCCATGAACGCCTCCCACAGCCCTCCACCCCCCCCATTTGGCAGCAGACTGCTTGTGTTTGTGCCACACTCGTAGCGGGGGTGTCATGTCGTATCACGGTGCCACATTCTGCCGCCACAAACTGTACATCTGCTGTTGATCATCAGCTCCACTAAGAAACAGCAAGTCAGGACTGAATGAAGTGAATCACTACAATCGGTGTTCCTGAGAGTGCTGCGTGTAAATACTTTGCACACATACTTTCTCTAGCCAATACTTTGAAGGACTAGCTGACATGATCTGTAGGTGTTTGACCTTTTTATTAGTTTCATTTGTGCTTCTGGTTTGTGATAATTTCTTTGTTATTCACCTTAATCTTCTATTGTAGTTTATTCCACGTTAGTTTATATTCTCTTCATTTGTTCTTTGTATCTGTTTATGTTAGTGTTTCTTTCTGTTTACTGTTTGACAGTTTTTTTCCCCTTAAAACTGCAGTACGCAACTTTTATAAAAAAAAAAAAAAAAGTTTGCACACCTTTATTTAAACTGTTACCTGGTTGTGACAGATGAAACAGATGATATATGATAAAATGAAGCTCCTCCCAGTGGCATTATTGCCATCTAAAGAAATGCTCTGCTCCCAGTGAGAAACAACCAATCAGAACCAGTGGGAGGGTCTTATAGCGCTGTCAATCATGCTTGTGTTCCAAGTGCTCAATGGTGTGAAAAGAACTTATCCCATTAAAAACCCCCATTAGTAGCCAATTCGCCAGATCAATGATGGCAGGTTAGGTTGTGGTAAACCAGCAGTAGTGTAGCCGAGAGCAACTGGGAGAGTGTGAGCAGCGCATACACATGCATGATTGACAGTGCTAAGACCCTCCTCTATGAACTGATTGGTTGCTTTTCTTTAGATGGCAATAGGAGCAGAGGAAGAAAGCAGAGGAGCTCAATTTTTTCACAGATTATCTGATTCATACTGTATGTAATGGGTAAAAAATTATATATACACATATATGTACTTTTCAATAAAAGTCACATACTGCAGTTACATACTTACCTTTCACCTTTCCTCTAGTCTGCATCCTGCTCCCCTTCCCAGCTGCATCTACTCACCTGTGATTAGCTCTTCTGGTTCTCATGTCGTTCTCCACTACAAAGTTTCCTTTCTGCATTGTTTTCCACTGGTTCCTCCATCTTTATCCTCGTTTCTCTGGCTGTTCCCCGATTCATCTCTTTTATTTTTTTGTTTGCTTGTTTTTTTTCATTAAAGACTTTGCTTTCTGTTACTCTCTACATTTGGGTCCTTACCTTAAACTGAACACGACAACAAGATGTGACAGAAATAAATCATAGAAGTTATTGCTTCCCACATTCTCAACTAATTGTAAATCAATCTTGATGGTTGTTTATCTTTAGCCTATTAAACTTTTTTTTCTGCAGCTCAGCACAGAAGAAAGCTTTCCTACTATGTTACATTTCAGAGCACGGCTGACGAGGAAGAATGCACTTTTGTTGTCTTTCATCCTGTCAGTCACTTTGCTTACTTCTTTATTCTATTCTGAATTCACAATAATGAAGCATAAAAGGCTGGCATTCCCAACATGCAAACTACTGAAGATTTTTTATTTTTTTTCAGAGCAACAGCTCAACGAAACAGGGGAGGCTGTGAAAGGAAGTCCATCAGCCTGCAGCAAGCAGGTTACAGTCCTCAGGTTCTTTGTTTCTTTACTGCTTTTTTCCTCAGAAAGTATAAAAGGATAATTTTTTAAAAGTAAAACTCATGGAAACCATCCCATAACTTCTCTAGTCCTACTTGTCAGGCTTTATTCTGTACCCACTTACAACAAAGAAATATAAAAATTGCAAAGTACAGTATTGTGACATAATATAGCACAAAATGAAATGCCTTCTAGGTATATACACTGTTTAGCTTCTCGCAACAGTAGTCAGATTCCAGTCGTCTCATCAAAATTTAAACTGATTCCATATTTCCAGAATGATTTATATTCCTGCTTTATGAAATACTGATTCTGAATTTGACTGATAGTAAACTACAGAAGCATATTATTTTTTGAGTTCAAAGTTTCATGTAGTTTAATAAACGTTTGTCAAAATGGACCTATGCACAAGACATTCATAAACTAAAGCTCTCAGAGCTGCTGCCAAAAACTAAATCTGAATGACCAGCACTTTCAGTCCATCACCTTTATAAATGAAAACACAGCTCTTTCATCTTCATACACACTCTTAAAGCCTGTAAAGTAGTCTACACTGTGCTGTAGCTGTTAAAAAATATTCAGATCCCACAGCTTTTGTCTCATGAACCACAGGTTTTGGGAACTGCAGCTTTGTTGGGCCCCTTATTACTATATTAACACAATATAAAGATTTGACTGTCATTACTGATAGTCTGACTTTTCTTTTCTTTTTTTTTGTTTTGTTTTTTTTACATTTTTCACATCATCAAACTAAGTTTTATATAAGACAAATATAATCTGCGTAACAACTTTTCTGACCTGTAAAAAATAAAGAGTTTTGCTCCCCTCATCATTCACCCCCCATTTGTTAAATTATGAATTAACAGTGATGAACCTAATTTTCAAATGACATTAAAGAACCTTGTCTGACACCATAAAGTAGCCAAAACATCTCATTAAACACATCATGCCCAGATTTAAAGATTTAGACGGGATGAGAAAAGTCTTTGAGGTTATTTAGTATAGAAATGGTTTTTTTGTAGCACTTTTCAACAACAAGGCAGTTCAAAGTGCTTTACATCACAAAACAAATCATAAAACATCATAAAACCATCATACAGTCACCAGTAAACATGTGTCGAGTCCCATTGTCAAAAATCACCAGTACAAATCAAATGTATTGGTCAATGTTCTAGTGATTATGTGTCAAAAGCAACTCTAAACAAGTGAGTTTTTAGCCTTGAGCTAAAGGAACTCAGTGTTTCTCAGGCTCTGGGACTCCAGAGAACCAGAAGACCAGCCAGTTTCCACAAACTGAAACTGGAACAGTTGTGAATCATCCCAGGAGTGGTTCGCCTTCCACGATTACTGCAAGACAGTTTCAACAACTCAATGCACGAGGTAAAGAAGCCAGAACGACATCAAGTCACTGAAATGCCTTGTTGCTGAAATGTGCTGTACAAATAAAATTTGATTTGAGTTTTGATTTGACCAGAACTTTTGCTGACCGAAAAAAGCCCGTCTCACATTTGCCAAAAAAAAAAATATCTTGACCAAGACCTTTGGGAAAACACACCACACAGAGGAGTGCTGTCTCATTACATCTGGTGTAAAACTGACTGTATGTTAAAAAAAACAAACTTCAAACTGACAGTCAAACACTGGTGAGAGTGTGATAGCCTGAGGGCTGCCTTGTTGCTTTGGGACCTGGGCTGCTTGCCATAACTGATGGAACCATGAATTCTGCTCTCTAGCAAAAAGTCTTGAAGGACAGAGTCCAAGTGGCCTATCCAAAGTTCTGATTTAAATCCAATTGAGCTATTGTGACATGACCTTAAGCCGTTTGTACTGGAAAACCCCACAACATATGGCTAAATTAAAACAATTCTGCACAGAAGAGTGGGTGAAATGCCTCTACAGCTACACTAAAGACTTGCTTGTTATTGCAAACACTTACTGTCAGGTGTTACCAGCAAACGTGGCATAACTAGTAGGTTTAATTACATTTTCACATGTAATTTTCACATGTAATGTGAAATTGTAATTAAACCAATAGACTGGTTCGTTTAGACTGGATCTTTTTTTTTTTTTGTCTTAGTGTGATTAAGAAGGCAAAAACTGAAGAAACGTGAATCCATGGATACATGAGAGTTTTCTGAGGGAATGAAAGCAAGTTGCTCTCTGGGAATATTTAAAAAACTGCTAAGGCCAACTGTTTTCACTAATTATCAAACGGTTTCGGAGCTCTGTTAGATACAGGAAGGCAACAAAAACGATTGTTGATTCACTTTTAGGCATTTTTATGATGAGTCAAAATGTTTCAAGCTATGACAACAATGATGCCATCTGCCAAAAAGAACTTAAATAGATCTGGACTGGAAATATTATTTCTCTCGTGGTGCTGTTATCGTTCTTTTCGTCCCGTGTGTGGTTGAATAAATATTGGCTCACATCAAATATTTGGTGTTTACATGTTTGCTCGGGTGATTTAGAAGGCAGACCAGCTTTCTGTGCTCTTAGTTTTCAATTATCTAGCTGTCGCACGTTTCCCTCAAATCTCTCAATTTGTGCATGTGAGCGCCGCACATACATCTGTGACTGATTTCACAGGTGTCTGTGGTTCATTATGGTTATTTTGTTGCTTTTGAAGGGAGCTTACGTTTGCTTAGGTACACGTCGAAGCTTTTTGTGTACATATGTTTATGTTTGAATCTGCATTATGGAAGAGACATCTGTCTTTTTGCGTCTGTGAAAACATGAGCGCATTCCTTTTTTTTAATTTTTCATGTATATTTTTAACAGCAGTTGTGACATTCAGACTAGATGCTCTGTGATAGATAAGCAAAACTTTAAATGCCTTTCAAAAGCATTCACATCATTTTAACCTTTTCACATGGTATGACAATAAAGCCGCAGTATGTAACTGTTATAAAAAAATATATATATACTTTTTATTGTTGAAACTGTCGCTATGTCGTGACGGTATGAAACAGATAATCTGTGGGGGGAAAAATGGAGCTCCTCTGCCTTCTCCCAGAGCTAACTAGAAACAGCCAATCAGAACCAGGAGGCGAGTCGTAGCGCTGTCAATCAGCTTCTGTGTGGTGCTGCTCTTCCCCCGTCCCATGCGACATTTACTTTCTGCTACTTCCTGACAGCACAGCTTGTAGTGGACGCTAAGCTGAGTTAGCATGGCCACAAATGACGGTGGATAAACAGTTTTCTCTGCCATGGACACGTTTAGCAGTGAGTTGATTGACAGCGCTAAGATCCTCCTCCAGGCTCTGATTGGTTGTTTTTGGTCGGGAGCTGTGCATTTCTTCAGACAGCAATAGCATCTAGGGAATGAGGAGGAGGAGGCTGATCTTTTCATAAATTATGTGTCTTTATTAGACACATAAATTAGGTGCATCAGGTCGTGTTTGACCCCTGACCAGGTTCACAAAATGACAAAGAATTGAGTTGTTTTTAACCCAGGAGTTTTGCAGTGTCCCCTATTTTTTCCAGAGCCTAGAGTTTGATGTGTATGTTTTGGTATTTTTTTCCAGACATACACAAAACTCATTTGCGTTTCTGTGTGTTATTCTAGGATGTTATCTGTCCCACTTGATGATTTTCAAGGAGGTTGCAGTGCTGCTGGCTGTTTCCCTGTCAATCCCTCCATTCTCAGCTACAACCTCTATTAACACGTCCATTAATACCACTGCACAGATGGAAGTCATCATCTCGCACCCCCCAAGACGTGTTCAGATCCCGATGATAATTCCTTATTCTTCTCCCATGTCTCTTCCCAATAGAAGAATGGTAATAAACAATATGTTTTATTGATAGTAATGCTTTCTTGCTGCTGCTTTCTTTCAAGTAATGCCTTTTTTCCCCCCACTTTTTTATTTCTAACACCCAAATTCTAAGTGTAAATGTGATTATACACGAACAAAAAAAAAAAAAAAAAACATCATGGCACTCTCAACAAAAAGAAATCAGTTTGGCTCTGGAATAAGAAAACAACTTGATTTGTGTTTCATTTGCATGCAGATATTTCTTCCTCTCAAACTTTCTACTTGACGGAAAGAAAAAAAAGCCGCATTGAATGCCGAGTACTTCTACGTGTTCATATTAGCAGGCAACATATAGCCGGATACAGTACAGGCACGCACGCTGATACGTGCCGATGGTGCTACTCCCCCCTCCGCTTGTCATTCACAAACACCGATGTTAACATTCATCTTCACACATGCCTCCACTCTCAGATAATCACTTGAATTCACAAACATACGTGAACTCACACATAAACAGATGCAAATTCCTCACAAAGCCACAATAATATCACAAACCTTTCAGAGATGAGAGGAAGGCATTTTTCTTTAGATACACGAAATGCATGTATTTAAATCCCCATTGTTGCTGTGGTTAGATTACAAGATGTTCAAACACACTAAGCACACACACACTAAACACACACACACACACACACATTGTGTGATGATTTGTATCCTCCTCTCTGATGCTTATGAATAATACAATAATCTCAAGGGAACTTTTTGCTTCACATAAATAAGAATTTAGATAGAAAATTGCATTATTAATATGTGGCTTCTGCCTGGCATGTTCTGTAAAGCATTCATACAGTGGTGTACGTTTGGAGGAAAGAAGACCTTCAGGGCTCATAAGTTACATTCAATGCTGGCTCACTGTCTTATGTTGGCTGGTGTACTGGGCACACTTGCACTAAAGCGCTAATAGCAGAGTTAATTTTTAATTTTATGCGTTAACCCTTTCGGTAACTTTGAAAATGTTAAGCTCACTTAGCGTCCTCTAAATTAATTGTTCACAATAAATTCAAACTAACTTACTTGGCTGTTTTGTAAACTTTCAGTTGAATAAAGTTCAACATTTGTGTTCAGGTTTTGATTACTGACTTAAGAATCCGTCTAGTAGTTACTTAGACATTTATATTCATGCTCTTATCACGTCAAGTTTTTGAAGGAGGTAAAAACTTGACGTAGCAATTCCTTGTCCTGTTCTCACGTCTGTTCCTTTTGTTCTGCCAATAACTTCATTTCAAACAAGAGACATACAGGAACAAAATAAAACATGGACAGTAGCAAGAAAGATGCGACCATAGGTACAATATCATAGGACAGTACACAACAAGGGTAACAATGTAGTTGAATTTAGAGCTTTAGCATTAGCTTCTGCTAAATACTCTACATACATTTTGTAGCACATTAGAAGAGCTAATGTTCACGATTAGTCCTTTAGGGATAGCGCAGCTAGCTTTTCAGTCAGCAGTGCCCACAAATGCTGGCAGATGTAAAAAGACATTATGTGTCACTTTTGATAATTTGTACAGTTCATGCGTTCTAAGGCGAGAGGTGCAAAATATTCAGTCTGTTACTCCATCAGGACAGAGTAAGTTACTTTTGCTGTGATGTCACAGTTTCATTCAAGTCAGTCTAGATTGTCTTGCGTGCAGCCTAGAAGTGCCCACAAGTTGTAAAATAATTACTTGCTGTAAAAAAAATTATGCAGTAGGTCGGCACTTCCTGCCGTTCGAGCCACTCAAGCATTCAGCATGATGAGGGGGGTGGATTAAAAATGAAAGCAGTGGCAGTCTGACTATGTCCTGCTACAGCATGAAATGTGTGAAATGCATGTTTTTCGTATCTGTCACTGTAGACTAAAACAATAAAAAAGACATTTTAGTATTTCCCTTTTTTGAAAAACCGTTATGCGATTCTTGAAAGGGCAAATATTTCTCTGGAGAGCTGAGCTATAATCTCTAGTCTAAGTGTCCTAATCTGTGATATTACCCAGAAGATGAGTGGTGTAAGTAACTAAATGAATGAAAATAAACGCTATAATTTATCATAGAATACAGCTTTTCTGCATAGATGAGTTCTGATCCATAACTCATTACAGGGGTGTCATTTTAATTGATGCTCATAATTTTTTTTAAGAATTCCAAATTATGTGATGTAAAAACACTTGAGGAGAGGCTTTCTCATTTTTTCAACCTTTTTATAATGTAACAATAATTTTTCAGTAATAACATAAAATGTAAATGTAAATTGCTTGTTGATTTACCCAGGAATAGATGATGTTTTATTTTACTTTCTTTTCTCATTTTAACATAGAAGGTGTGAAAATTATATCTCCTATGTTTTCTTACCTGATTAATTAACTTCCTGAAGAGCTTTCCGCTCAGCAGCAGTGCTGTTCCAAAGCAGGAACATTTGTCTATGAAATAGTAATTCACATAACGGAGACCAAAAATATTATTGCAAATGTTTGCCTTCAAACTCCTCTTTGTGCTTTTGTGTTCAACTGAAAAGAAGTGAAGTTATTTTCCATTTAAGCATTTGATTCTCTTTGTGATTGCAAAAAAAGACTGACATTCTTCTGTATGTATGATAAAACATGCTGTGAGCTAAGCGTGAAGACAAAACAAGCTGCTTCATATTGGTCGGGATTTTTAGGAGAGATTATATGTCACTTGACTGGATATCTTGCGATGCTTGTGTGCAAGAAAACATTACGGCTGATTCTTTGACAGACTTGTCAGACTTGTGGAATATTTCTTTTGAGAAAATGGAAGGTCTTTGTTGCGAATTGTATTTTCTGTTCTATTGAAGCACAGCCTTTATGCCGGTTTGTTGTTTGCAATAATAACAGATTAAAACTGCGCACGCTGTTTTACGAAAACCCCCCCAATTTTTTTTTCCTTTTTAAATTTGAATGCAAATTCTAAACTGAGATTTAATAGTAAATGGGGAGGAAATAAATGGACAAAAAAAAAAAA